>NC_083416.1:886399-1081399 GCF_020745735.1 Hemiscyllium ocellatum
AGAGAGTTCCTACTGTAAGATTCTTAAGTCTTCAGTTCTTCCCTCCTGCTGACTGTTGTATGAGCAGGTGACTTAAGCTGAATCTGAAGATCTCACAGCACTGCTCACCATGTAGGGTATAAGCTCAATTTGCTGATGACTCGCTACTCATGGTGAGTGTTGTGCCACCAAACTCTTTAAACATAGGACACCACAGAGCCTGTTTTGTCTGGTGTGGCAGAGGAAAATCACTTTCTGATCTGACTAGATTAATCTGTTGTCATTAACAAAATATATTTTATCAATATTAGCAACTGTTACGTTATATTGACTTGAATTTTCATTCATTCAAGGAATGTTCACTTATGCACATCCATAGTTTCCCTTGAGAAGTGAGTGACCTTTTCAAACTGCTGACATCCATTTGATGTATGCAGACATACAATGCTGTTAGGGAGGAATTCTAGGATTTTGACCCAGTGATGCTGAAAGAGCAGTGATATATTTCCAAATCAGGAGTGGCTTGGAGGGAACTTGCAAGGTGGTGTTCCTATGTATCTTCTGCCCATGGTAGTGGCCATGGACTTAGAATGAGTTGTTTAAGAAGCCTTGGTGAACTTCTGCACTATAATTTGTAGATGGTGAATGCTTATGCTCCTATTAGTGCTGGGGGAGTCAATGTACATATGGTCCAAATCAAGCAAGATATCTTACCATGGATACTGTCAAGATTCTTGGGTGTTCTCAGAGATGCGCTTATCCAGGAAACTGGCAGCATTCTATCACACAGCTGACTTGTTCTTTGTAGATGGTGGACAGGCTTTGGGGATTCAGGAGAGTTACTCAGTGCAGGCGTCTTAGCTTCTGACTTGCATTTACAGCTAAACTATTTACATGACTAATCCAGTTCAGCTTCTGGTCAATGGTAAGCCCAAGGATGTTGATAGTCCAGCTTTCAGTAATAATCATGCCAATAAATCATGACACAATGACATTAAATATCAAGGGGCAATGATTAAATTCTGTCTGTTGGAGGTGATCATTTCCCTGCACTTGTATGGCATTGAATATTACTTGTCAGCCCAAACCTGGATGTTGTCTAGATCTTACTGCATTTGGACACGGAGTGCTTCACTATCTGCAGAGTCAAGCATAGTTGTGTTTGCCAACATTGGTGAGCATCCCACTTCTGACCTTATGACAGAGGGAAAGTCATTGATTCCTGGTGTTATGTTGCTGTTTTCTTTAGAACCAGGTAAAAGAAAAAGGTAAATCTGAACTGGAACCTTTATTGACAATCCCCCACAGCTGGCCCCAGACTGGACCCAAACTCTGCCCCTTTGGGTCATCTGACCAGCTCTCTTAAAGGGGCAGCACCACCAACTACATACATAACACCCCTCCCTTTAGTTTAAAACTCCCATTATAACTATTATCCAAGCATTGGAGCCAGCACATATACACCGTCATGGATGTACACAAAAAATGCATGGGAATAGAAAACAACCCTTCTTTAGTCGACAATGACATGCTCAGTTTCCCAGGAGGCCGGCAATTCCTTGTCTCAGGAACCTTTTCTAGAAAGCTTCGGTAAGCTCCTGTTGTTCCACAGGAAGGTACATCTCTGATTGGCTGTTGTTGCCCTGTGATTCTGCTGTTGTCTCCTCCCTGGGTGTGGCCAACCGTGGTGTGGAGACACATGACTCAGTCAACATCATTGGGTCCCTTCTGGACCGGCTTGGTATTCTGAGGGATGCCCTCTGTTGGTGGGGTGCAGTGACCAGCTGGTCCGTGTGTCTCTCCCAGACCAGTGCATCCCTAGTCAGCACCGTATATGACAATAGTCCTGTTAGAGCCACCGGCACCACTGGGATCCATTTATCCCCAAATGTGTAATTCCAGGCCAACACAAACTCTCCTCTTTGGAATACCCTCGATCTTGAGGTTCCCACCCTTCTGGCTGGTTGTCCTTCTTGGTTATGTTCTACCGTCTCTCTGGTCTTTTTCTGCCACATGGTTCTCAGCTGGTGGTTAAACTTTAAGGACATTGGCAAGCAATGGGTCATTGCGTGTGGTGTGTTGCTGTACACCCTGAGGAACTTGATAAATCACCGTCCTAGCGACCCCTCCCCTTGTGAAGACTTTAGGACTCACATCAGGGTTTGTACAAATCTCAATACCTGTCTGTTTGTCACAGGGTGACACTGAGCTGATCTCTCGTATCTGACTGTGATTTTCCTAGAACTCCTTGAACTCTTGCACCACAAGCTGTGGACCATTGTCACTCATGGTAAAACTGGGGCTTTTGCCTGAAACATTGATTCTCCTGATTGTTGGATGCTGCCTGACCAGCTGTGCTATTCCAGAACCTCTCTCGACTCATTGTCACTCATGACTTGTTTGGGGTTCCTGAACCTGGCAAATATTTCATCCAGTCAGTCTGTTGTTGCTCCTGCTGATACCGACTTCCTGACCACCACCTTGGGCCACTTGGAGTGGGCATCCATGACCATTAGTAACATCCATCTCTCTACCATTCCCATGTAATCAATATAAATCCGCTGCCATGGTGTATGAGGCCATTCCCATGGAGGAGGGGGTGACAATGCCAGTGCATTCCTTACTGATGTGCAGGATTCTCATGACCCTGCCTTCCCCTCGATCTGGAGGATCACATTCGGCACCAAAAGTAGCTCCTGGGTATCTCCTATTGGCACTGCACCGGAGTGCCCTTAGTACCTTTGTTTCAGCACCTTTCCTCTTAACAGGGGAGAGATAACAACCTTATATACGACATTAAACACTCGTCCGATACAGACAACTCCCACCTTTTGGACAAGTAAGGGCTAAGTAATTCTGGGTGGGTTCCATGACTGGTCCTCCCTCTCAGGACAGAGTCCCCACTCAGCTCAAACTGGGTCATTCCGATTGGCATTTGACATCTGAATCACTGACACTGGCATCTTGTCACCCTGGGAAAAGTACACCATTATCAGGTTCCAATTGGGAATATCTTTATTCCCTGGTAGCAGCACCTTGACAGAGCATCTGTATTGCTGTGTTTCTCCACCTGTTGGTATCTGATTTCATATGGGTAAGCTGACAGAGTCAGTGCCCATCACTGCCAGGGTGCTGCCACCATTGACCGCACCCCCATATGGAAAATGGAGGTGAGCAGCCTGTGGTCTGCCAGCAGCTCAAGATGGTTGCTGTAAAGAAATGGGTGAGCTTCTCAACACCACACACAATGTCTAATCCTTCCCTTTCCACTTTGATATATTTCTCCTCTGTCTTCATTAGTGACCTGGATGTGAACTCAATGGGCCTTTCCTCTCTATTCGGTAAGATGTGTGGCAGTGTAGTGCCAACCCCATAAGGCGAGGCATCACATGACAACTGCTGATTGAAATGAGTCAACACGTCCAACACTTGTAAGGATTGCTTCACCTCCCAGTTTGCTACCTCACATTCATGGGCCCATGTCAATGTCTGCCCTTTTCCCAGCAATAGATGCAGGGGATGTATCATCCTCTTATGTAAACTCACCATGTCAACTTCTCTTTTTTTGGGTATGCTCAGTGCTGCTCCAAGCATTCCTGCCTGCACTTTTCATTGAACCAAGAATGCGTGGCTTAATGGTAATGATAGAATACAGCCATATGGTTACAGATTCTATTCAAGTATAACTCTGTTGTTGCTAATGGTTGCCACAGCCTTATAGATGCTCAGTCTTGAGTTGATAGATCTGTACATGATTATCAGCAAGAGGTTTCCTTTCCTAAGTTTGATCTAATGCCATGAGATTTCATGGAATCTGGAATTAATGTTGAGGACTTCCAAAGCAGCTCCCTCCCAACTGTATGCTGCTATCTCTGCTGGGCTGGCCCTGCCAGTGGCTCAGGACATACCCATGGATGGTGATGATTGTGCTTAAGACTCTGTAAGGTATGGTTCTGTGAGTGTGGCTATTTTACTCTGTTGCTCGATAACCAGTGGACAGCTCTCCCAATTTTGGCTCAAGTCCACACATATTAGGAAGGAGGCCTTTCCAGGGTTGACACGGCTGGGTTTGCTGTTGTTGTTGCTAGTGCCTAAGTTAATGCCTAATGATCTGTCGAATTTCATTCCTTTGTTTAGACTGTTTAGTGATTTGTTGCAACTGAATAGATTACTAGGCCATTTCAGAGGGTAGTAAAGGGACAACCACATTGTTGTGGTCTGAAATCATGTCATAGCGAAACCAGATAAGGATGACAGATTCTCTTCCCCAAAGGACTTCAATGATTGAGATGGGTTTTTATGGCAATTGACAGTAGTTTAATTATCATTATTAGACTTTTAATTTATTGAATACAAATTTCATTATCTGCTGTAATGGGATATGATAGACATTGTTACAGAGAGTTGGAGCAGGTCTCACTCCTTTCAGATCTCACACTGTTCTACCCACACGTCCATATGATATCCTCATAGTGAGCGGTGCTTATGGCGTACCTCAGTATTAAGTCTTTCAGACCCATCTGCAACAAATTATGTGCACATTTTGACCTTGTTCTTAAATGCCGCCAGGGTATTCATCTCAACCAGTCTTTCTGGTAGCAGGTTCAATATTTTAATCAATTGTTGGGTAAATAATTTCTTCTGAATTACATTTTGGATTGATTGAAGACTATCCTTTAGATAGATTAGTATGAGTATTTTGGGAAAGCAAATCTTAGCAGGACTTATACACTTAATGGTAAGGGCCTAGGGAGTGCTACTGAACAAAGAGACCTTGGAGTGCAGGTTCATAGTTCATAGTTGAAAGTGGAGTTGCAGGTAGATAGGATAGTGAAGAAGGCGTTTGGTATGCTTTCCTTTATTGGTCAGTGTATTGAGTTCAGGAGTTGGGAGGTCATGTTGTTGCTGTACTGGACATTGGTTAGGCCACTGTTGGAATATTGCATGCAATTCTGGTCTCCTTCCTATTGGAAGGATGTTGTGAAACTTGAAGGTGTTCAGAAAAGATTTATAAGGGTTGCCAGGGTTGGAGGATTTGAGCTATAGGGAGAGGCTGAATAGGCTGGGGCTGTTTTCCCTAGAGCGTCAGAGGCTGAGGGGTGATCTTATAGAGGTTTATAAAATTATGGGGGCATGGATAGAGTGAATAATCAAGGTCTTTTCTCAGGGTGGGGGAGTCCAAAATTTAGACAGCTTAGGTTTAAGGTGAGAGGGGAAAGATTGAAATGGGATGTAAGGGGTAACTTTTTCACACAAGGAGTGGTGCATGAATGGAATGAGCTACCAGAGGAGGTGATAGAGGCAGATACAATTGCAGCATTTAAAAGGCACCTGGATGGATATATGAATAGCTGAAAATGTGTTGCTGGTTAAAGCGCAGCAGGTCAGGCAGCATCCAAGGAACAGGAAATTCGACGTTTCGGGCATAAGCCCTTCATCAGGAATGAGGAAAGTGTGTCCAGCAGGCTAAGATAAAAGGTAGGGAGGAGGGACTTGGGGGAGGGGCGATGGAGATGTGATAGGTGGAAGGAGGTAGATGACCTGGGGGGTGCAGTGAGAGAGAGACTCACTGAAATCCTTGTAGAGGAAGGAAGAGAGCTTCTTCAAGGAAGGCTCCTTGCAAGAGGATTCGCAGTAGGTTAAAATCTTCAAGGAAAAAGTGAGGTCTGCAGATGCTGGAGATCAGAGCTGAAAATGTGTTGCTGGTTAAAGCGCAGCAGGTCAGGCATGAATAGGAAGGGTTTGGAGGGATATGGGCCAAGTGCTGGCAAATGGGACTAGATTTGGTTAGGATAGCTGTTTGGCATGGACGAGTTTAAACGAAGGGTGTGTTTCCGCGCTGTACATCTCTGTGCCTCTGTATAATGCTGGTTCTTTTATCCCTTATTACTCCACTTGCCCAGAGTCTTTTTGACCTAGGGAGTTGGGGACAATATAGTTGCCAATCTCAATCCTTTATATGTGTATATTGAAACACATAATCATTTCCCCAAAGAATCACCATGAATTAGGTGAGAAAATATCAACCAATTCATTTTTCTCCACAGTTAGCCAATTATACTATTGCAAATGCCACTTAAAGCTGTTCAAGTCTCATCTGGTCTGTGCGCTGCTTCAGACCCGGTGCTCCATTATTGGATGAGTCATTGCAGTACCTATAGGGTTATTCATTGTGAGTTCTTCTCCAGTGAATATTCCTAATAAACGCTTGCAGGAAGCATGTGATAGGACAGCCCCCACAAGGCTCCTCACGGATCAACTACTGAAAGTTGTCTTTTTAACCATTCGTAGCACAAATGGTTTAGGTTATGTCCTAAGTCCTGACCCTATCAGGAAATTAGACTGATTTACTGTTCATTTCTGCAAACCCCTCCAGAAAATAAGATAGGCATTACATTCTGAGTAAAGACATCACAATGTAGCTGCTGCTGTTCGGCCATGACCCTTTGCAATAATGAAAATCATCATTGGCCGAGATTTGTTTCTTGCAAAACAGACAATGACTTGGATTTATTTCCATTCTAATGTTAGTTGATGAATTGCCTTTTTTTTCTTCTTCATTCAGAAATTGTGTCAATAATTAAAGCAAAGTACAATCCAAAGTGTATCATGTTTCACGTAGCAAACATTTGTGATAAAATTTGCTATGGCCAATGCCAAGGGGCTGGGGTGCAAAATATTTCCAAAGAAATAGGAGTACAGTAAGTGCTTCAGTTTTCCATCAGACTGCCACATGAAGCACAGTTCCTCTCCTTCAGGTTTCATCTATTAAAACAAAACTGAAAGAACAACGAATGCTGGAAATCTAAAGCAAAAAGGAAATTGCTGGAAAATTCTCAGCAGGTCTGGCAGCATTGGTGGGGAGGAACACTGTCTGCCAGTGTTGCCTGGATAGTGCAAGTAGAGAAGGTATCTGTGTTTGTAAAGTGTTTCACACAGTTCAATTTCACAAACTAACCTGGAGATTCCTGTTCCTATGCAAATGATAGGTAACTAGGTGGAGTGTAAATAGTTTGTATAACTGTACTTGCATAGGCACCTACTTGTGTTAATGAAATTCAAGTAATTCAACAGTTCCACGAGGAAGCTGACTTAATGAAGTATGCACATCAACGGCTGAGGAGCTTTTGAATATTTTCAGGAGCCATTTAAACTGAAGCACACTTGTCTGTAACAAAAGGGAAGGTGTCTCAGTGTCAGAATGAAGTGCTGGTTGTATATAGTCCAGCAACCTCACCCCCGCCTCCCACCATCCCAACACACATCCACCCCCATACACCCACACCCACCCCCACCCCCAAACAGACACACATCCCAACACACACCCACCCCCATACACCCACACCCACCCACACCCACCCCCAAACAGACACACATCCCAACACACACCCATCCCCATACACCCACACCCACCCACACCCACCCCCAAACAGACACACATCCCAACACACACAACACACACATAAACACACACACCAACACACACAGACATAGACACACACCAACACACACAACACACACATACACTCTCACCCCAACACACACGCACCCACACCCAGACACAGACACCCACACACACTCACCCCAACACACACCCATACCCACACACGAGCCCCACACATACATACACACATACACACACACACATACACACATACCCACACGCACACACCCACACACATCCCCCAACACACACCCCAACACACACTCACAGACACCCACATCCACACATACACACACACACACACACACACATACACACACACACACATACACACACACACACACACACACACACAGACATAAAACCACTGATGCAATGATACTCACAACTAAGAATGCAGGAACAAAGGACAAGGAAAGGTATCACAAAAGACCACATGGTCCACAAAGTGATGCAGAAAGCCTATAAGAAAGTGTCTGGTACAGTGGATGCCACGAGTAACATCCAAAGGGAAAAATCCAAATATACAAGATGGCAGATCTACTACAAGTTGCCAAAGTAAGGTGAGAGTAAATGGGCATAAAGATCTCCTTCGCTGCGACTAGCTATATGCCATAAAGTATTACAACCTGAAATTTTATTACTGCCTTCTCTTAAATATCCTTAAAACTTTATAGTCCTTTCAATGTTCGTATATATGAACTTACTGCTAATGTGCAAAATCACAAAATGCAGTCTAATATTGGAAACTATTCTGAAATTAAATTTTAAAGGTGTTTCACAAAGCAAAGATTTTTAACACAATACAGCTGCTACATTTTACTGATACACTAAATAGAGTACAGGTTTGTCTCCAGTGGAGGGCCCTCTACATGGGAGTCCTCCCCCTTTCTCTTGGGGATCTGGGGTGGAGGGTGCTGCACGCAGCGGTCCCCTGTAACCACAAAGTGTGGTGGTTCACGGACTCCCAGCCCAACTGCTTGTTCTGTGGCGCTGTGGAGTCTGTGGACCATGTGTATATTGGGTGTGGGCGTTTGCACTCCCTTTTTGATTTCCTCAAAAACCTCCTCCTCTGCTTTTGGTTGCACTTCAGTCCCACGCTCCTGATCTTCGGGCACCCGGTGCGGAGGAGGGAGGGCAGGTCTGAAGACCTCCTCGTGGGTCTGTTCCTGGGCCTGGCCAAACTGGCCATAAACAGGTCCAGGCAGCGGGCGGTGGAGGGGGTCGTTAGGGCCGACTGCCTGCCTCTCTTCCGCGGTTACGTTAGGGCTCGGGTGTCCTTGGAGAAGGAGCACGCGGTGTCCACCAACACCCTGGAGTTGTTCAGGTAGAGGTGGGCACCGCAGGGAGTGGAGTGGATTATTTTCTCCTCCAACTCTATTTTGATTTAGTCCCTGCCCTCCCCTTCACTGTTTGATCACACAGCATTACCCTTTGATGTGAAGGGCACTGCTTGTCACTGGCCACCCGGGTGTTTTCCTATCTTCCTGGTGGTGAAAATTTGAATAAAGATTAGACGACAGGTTTGCTAAACATTTGTCACAATGTGTCTTCCTTAAACTAACTGAACCTGAAACAATGTTCTTTCTTATAGATTTAACATAATGAAAAGCCACAGACCTCATTGAGAAGGGAGGTCCACATCCTGACTTCCCTTTGAAGAAGTGATACTAGGCTTGATGGTTATCGGGGGATTAGCAAAGGATGAAGCGAGAGTTGTCTTCAAGCTCAGGGCCAACACTTTTATTATGTCTTGTTCCCGCTCACTCTACCCATTCTTCTTCTTCCTTTATTCTCTATTTTTCCTCTTAGTGTTTTTTTTCTTTCTTCTCTCCTGGCCTCTGACGAATACTGGCCAGGGGTAGCAGCCTCCCAGTGTGGCGACCTCCTGGCCTGGTGCAGCCGTCTCCTGTAGCAGCCTCCCGATGTGGCGACCTCCTGGCCTGGTGCAGCCGTCTCCTGTAAAAGCCTCCCGATGTGGTGACCTCCCGGCCTGGTGCTGCGGCCTCCTGTAGCAGCCTCCCAGTGTGGTGACCTCCCGGCCTGGTGCTGCGGCCTCCTGTAGCAGCCTCCCAGTGTGGTGACCTCCCGGCCTGGTGCAGCGGCCTCCTGTAGCAGCCTCCCAGTGTGGTGACCTCCCGGCCTGGTGCAGCGGCCTCCTGTAGCAGCCTCCCGATGCGGCGACCTCCCGGCCTGGTGCAGCGCTGCCTCAGGGCGGCCTCCTCAGCCCAGTGTGATGGTCTGAAGCGATCTCACACCCTCATGATCCTTAGGGTGAAAGCCCGGCATGGTCTGAGGCCAGGGCCTTGTGTGGATTGGAGGCTAGGTGCCAGCATGGTCTGTTATCTGAACTTCTCTTTCTGCAAAACTGACCAGTTTATTTTTCTATTATCTAAGCTCTTGTTAACTAAAGAAGCTGTACCTAGCTGTTGTTGTACCTAAGATGGCACTGTAAGTGGTGAAATATAAACTTTTCTCTATACTGATTCTGATAATAAGGGCTGAAAATGTGTTGCTGGAAAAACACAGCAGGTCAGGCAGCATCCAAGGAGCAGGAGATTTGACGTTTTGGCCATAAGCCTGAAGAAGGTCTCATGCCCGAAACGTCGAATCTCCTGCTCCTTGGATGCTGCCTGACCTGCTGCGTTTTTCCAGCAACACATTTTCAGCTCTGATCTCCAGCATCTGCAGACCTCACTTTCTCCCTCATTGTGCTAATTCAATTCAATTCAATGTAAAATGAGACATGCAGTATATTGTATTGCAAGCACCATCCTGGAATCTGCATGTGTTCCTTGACCGTTTTGCCAGTCTGGAAGGATTGCCTACTGTTGGCTGTTAATAGCTCTGCGCAAGGCAATATATCGAACAGCCCGTGGTACTGTGTAAGCACCAGAACAGCTAAACAGGCCAGAGATTAGGCATTTGAGTTAAAAGAAGGTAACTGTGAAATGTTCATAGTGCATGAACCAGTGATGATGGAAGAGGTGGACTGCCTCATCTCCAGTATCTAAGGCTTCATTTTTTACAGTGATAATAATGAGATTACTTCCTGAATAGGAACACCTCCAGTTCAAAACATTCTGAAAAGTCTAGAAATGAGCAATCCATCATTCAGGCCTTCTGCCCAGCACTGCATTATATTATGGAATCTACAGCATCTGCTCTGCAGCCACTCACAGGATTATCCCAGTTGAAGACTGGCTTGTGAATGATGTGGAACACTTGGCTTCATTCTCCAAGAGGTTCAGATGAAATGGGCTGAAGGACATTTTTCTGTTCTTTAGATTCTATGACGGTATAACTCTATCTCAAAAAATGTTGGAATGTTGGACAGAGGCAGGCTCCAAGGAGGACTTCCTGAACCTCATCGCTCTCAGGTCTGCTCTGCACACATGTTGATGGATGAGTCGAGAGAGGTCCCAGCAGCAATGGCAGGGCTAAACCTTTTGCTAATTTTGCTATCCAGTCACCCTTCACAGGGGAGGGTAAATAGTGCCATAAATGAGGCAGATCAACAAGAGTAGCAGTAAATCTCAGGGGATTCTGGGCGACATGAATCCCAACCATCTCTCACAAAACCATGACTTCACTTATATCACCCACTAAGGAATCACCTGCGAATCACAGAATTGCCAGTTAAAAGTGGCATTAATATCCCTCCAACAGGACAGAAGATAGGTGAATAAATTGGTTTCACTGGACTCAAACAGTGTCAGCCTTTTGGGACGTTTCTTTTAAACAGAGCAATTCCAATTCTTCGCTGAATGCATTGTAACTGAGTAACTGCTATCTGAAGATAACTGTGAAGAAATGTTTGGGCGAATTTTATGGCCTCCAACTGCATATTTGAAGGTGGAAAAATTTGTAAAGTAAACAAAGTGTCTGCCCACCCATGAGCTGTCATTCAATTTACAGTAGGGCCACTTGAGGGCAAAGTAAGGGCCTCATTCTGCTTCTGCCACTAAAATACCTGACATCAGGAGAAGGCAGAAGCAAGAGGGAAGCCTGTTGTTTTTCACTGCACAGCCTGTTGTCAGGGCAGGAAGGGAGGTACACCCCACATCCTCTAAAGATTGTACCGCTCTCCTCCCCCAAGACTCATCACACACCCATCACACATCTAAAACATAACCCCCTAGCTCAATGGGGTCTGCACATCCAAAATGCACAGAATTACCTGAGTCCACAGTAATTCCAGGAGCCATGAAATGCCTTCTTGGGGACTGCCCACAATCCCACCAATGGCCATTACTCAATCCTAGCACAGCTGCAATACAGAGGACCAATAAGGCAGGCCTTTCCCACTCTGAATCTGAGACATCCCCTCAACATATTGTTGCTGTACAATGCAAGTGCAAGTACAATACTCTTCAAATATTTAGAGAAGTGGCGTTCACACAAGTAACATATTTGGAGAGGTTAAAATCTACCTTTTCTCATCACCCTGCTATCGCAGCTCCTGTTGCTAGAGGCTGATCTTGACAACACCATTTCCAAAGATATTTCTAAGGTCCCAGCAGCACAGATGATAGTTTTCAGCTGTACCGATTCATTCCACATGATATCAATAAATAGCTGGAGGCACTGGATCCAGCAGGAACTGTTAACCCTGACAACATTCCAGCAATATTACTGAATATTGGTAATATTCCATTAGCCAGGCAGTTCTAGTGCAGCTACAATACTGGCATCTACCCAACAATGTGGAAAATTGCCAAGTTATGCCCTGTTCACCCTCAGGCATTCTACACTTATGTGAGGAACCAGAGGATGGTCAGAGTGAGGGTGGGACCGATCAGGGATAGTGGAGGGAACTTGTGCCTGGAGTCAAAGGAAGTAGGGGAGGTCCTTAATGAATACTTTGCTTCAGTATTCACTACTAAGAGGGACCTTGTCGTTCCTGAGGACAGTGTGAAACAGACTGATATGCTAGGACAGGTTGATGTTAGGAAGGAGGATATGCCTAAAATTTTGAAAAACATAAGGATAGATAAGGGGTGGCATGGTGGCTCAGTAGTTAGCACTTCTGTCTCACAACACCAGGGACCCGGCTTCGATTCCCACCTTGGGTGACTGTCTGTGTGGAGTTTGTATGTCCTCACTGTGTCTGCGTGGGATTCCTCCGGATGCTCCGGTTTCCTCCCACAACCCAAAGATGTGCAGGTCAGGTGATTTGACATGTCAAAATTGCCGTAGTGTTCAGGGATACATAGGTTAGGTGTATTAGTCTGGGGTAAATGTAGAGCAGTAGGGGCCTGGTTGCTTTTCGGATGCTCGGTGTGGACTTGATGGGCTGAAGGGCCTGTTTCCACACCATAAGGATTCTATATCATAAATCCCCTGGGCCAGTTGGGGTAGCTTTGTGCATGGGAAATCATGTCTCACAAACTTGATTGAGGTTCTTGAAGAAATAACAAAGAAGATTGACGAGGGCAGAGCAGTAGATGTGATCTATATGGACTTCAGTAAGGTGTTCGACAAGGTTCCCCATGGGAGACTGATTAGCAAGGTTAGATCTCATGGAATAAAGGGAGAACTAGCTATTTGGATACAGAACTGGCTCAAAGGTAGAAGACAGAGGGTGGTGGTGGAGGGTTGTTTTTCAGACTGGAGGCCTGTGACCAGTGGAGTGCCACAAGGATCGGTGCTGGGTCCACTGCTTGTTGTCATTTATGTAATTGATTTGGATGTGAGCATAAGAGGCATTGTCAGTAAGTTTACCGATGATGCCAAAATTGGAGGTGTAGTGAACAGCGAAGGTTACCTCAGAGTGTAACATGATGTTGACCAAATGGGCCAATGGGCTAAGGAGTGGCAGATGGAGTTTAATTCAGATAAATATGAGGTGCTGCACTTTGGGAAAGCAAATCTTAGCAGGAGTTATACACTTAATGGTAAGGTCCTGGGGAGTGTTGTTGAACAAAGAGACCTTGGAGTGCAGGTTCATAGCTCCTTGAAAGTGGAGTCGCAGCTAGATAGGACAGAGAAGAAGGCGTTTGGGATGCTTTCTTATATTGGTCAGTGTATTGAGTACAGGAGTTGGGAGGTCATGTTGCTGCTGTACAGGACATTGGTTAGGCCACAGTTGAAATATTGCATGTAATTCTGGTCTCCTTCCTATCGGAAAGATGTTGTGAAACTTGAAAGGCTTCAGAAAAGATTTACAAGGATGTAGCCAGGGTTGGAGGATTTGAGCTACAGGGAGAGGCTGAACAGACTGGGGCTGTTTTCCCTGGAGCGTCGGAGGCTGAGGGGTGACCTTTTTGAGGATAGGATAAATAGACAATGTCTTTTCCCTGGGGTTGGGAAGTCTAGAACTAGAAGGCACAGGTTTAGGGTGAGAGGGAAAAGATATAAAAGAGACCTAAGGGGCAACTTTTTCACTCAGAGGATGGTACGTGTATGGAATGAGCTGCCAGAGGATGTGGTGGAGGCTGGTACAATTGCAACATTAAAGAGGCATTTGGATAGGTATATGAATAGGAAGGATTTGGAGGGATATGGGTCGGGTGCTGGCAGGTGGGACTAGATTGGGTTGGGATATCTGGTCGGCATGGACGGGTTGGTCTGAAGGCTCTGTTTCCGTGCTGTACATCTCTATGACTCTACTACTGGAAGCGAGGAAAGAGATTACTGTACCTTTGGCGATAATCTTTGTGTCCTCACTGTCTAGTGGAGTAGCGCCAGATGATTGAAGGATGGCAAATGTTATTCCCTTGCTCAAGGAAGGGCATAGGGATAACCCTGGGAATTACAGACCAGTCAGTCTTACGTCAGTGGTGAGCAAAGTATTGGAGAGGATTCTGAGAGACAGGATTTATGATTACTTGGAAAACCATAGTTTGATTAGAGATAGTCAGCATGGCTTTGAGGCAGGTCATGCCTCACAAACGTTATTGAATTCTTTGAGGATGTGACAAAACACATTGTGAATTTTGAAGATCAATCATCTCAGCTCCAGGATATCTGCAGGAGTTCCTCATGGCCCAACTATCTTCAGGCTCTTCATCAATGACCTTCCCTCCAACATAAGGTCATAAATGGGAATGTTTGTTGATGATTGCACAATATTCAGCCCTATTTGCAACTCCTCAGGCACAAAAGCAGTCCATGCTCAATTGCAGCAAGATTGAACAATATCCAAGCTTGTCTGACAAGTGACAAGTAACATTCATGCCACACAAATGCCAGGCAATGATCATCTCCAATAGGAGAGAATGTAACCATTATTCCATGACATTCAATGGTGTTCCCATCACTGAATCCTGCACTATTGAAATGCTGGAATTACTGGTCACCAGTAATGGAACTGAACTAGCCATATAACTGCTGTGTCTATTAGAGTAGGTTAGGGCTGAAAATGTGTTGCTGGAAAAGCGCAGCAGGTCAGGCAGCATACAAGGAGCAGGAGAATCGACGTTTCAGGCATGAGCCCTTCTTCAGGAATGAGGAAAGTGTGCCAAGCAGGCTAAGGTAAAAGGTAGGGAGGAGGGACTTGGGGGAGGGGCATTGGAAATGCGATAGGTGGAAGGAGGTTAAGGTGAGGGTGATAGGCTGGAGTGGGGTGGGGGCGGAGAGGTCAGGAAGAAGATTGCAGGTTAGGAAGGTGATGCTGAGTTTCAGGGTTGGGACTGAGACAAGGTGGGGGGAGGGGAAATGAGGAACCTGGAGAAATCTGAGTTCATCCATTGTGGTTGGAGGGTTCCTAGATGGAAGATGAGGCGCTCTTCCTCCAGCCGTCATGTTGCTATGGTCTGGCGATGGAAGAGTCCAAGGACCTGCATGTCCTTGATGGAGTGGGAGGGGGGAATTGAAGTGTTGAGCCATGGGGTGGTTGGGTTGGTTGGTTGGTCCGGGTGTCCCAGAGGTGTTCGCTGAAATGTTCCGTAAGTAGGCAGCCTGTCTCCCCAATATAGAGGAGGCCACATTGGGTGCAGCAAATGCAGTAAATGATGTGTGTGGAGGTGCAGGTGAATTTATGGCAAATATGGAAGGATCCCTTGGGGCCTTGGAGGGAATTGAGGGGGGAGGTGTGGACGCAAGTTTTACATTTCCTGCGGTTGCAGGGGAAGGTGCCGGGAGTGGAGGTTGGGTTGGTGGGGGGTGTGGACGTGACAAGGGAGTCACGGAGGGAGTGGTCTTTTCAGAACACTGATAGGGATGGGGAGGGAAATATATCCCTGGTGGTGGGGTCCGTTTGGAGGTGGCGGAAATGACGGCGGATGATACGCTGTATATGGAGGTTGGTGGGATGGTAGGTGAGGACCAGTGGGGTTCTGTCCTGGTGACAATTGGAGGGGCGGGGCTCCAGGGCAGAGGAGCGGGAAGTGGAAGAGATGCGGTGGAGAGCATCATCGACCACATCTGGGGGGAAATTGCGGTCTTTGAAGATTGGAGGAGCGATTGGAGGGGCGGGGCTCAAGGGTAGAGGAGCATTTCAGAGAACGTTTCAGAGAACACCTCTGGGACACCCGGACCAACCAACCCAACCACCCCGTGGCTCAACACTTCAATCCCCTCCCACTCCACCAAGGACATGCAGGTCCTTGGACTCCTCCATCATCAGACCATAGCAACACGACAGCTGGAGGAAGAGCGCCTCATCTTCCGCCTAGGAACCCTCCAACCACAAGGGATGAACTCAGACTTCACCAGTTTCCTCATTTCCCCTCCCCCCACCTTGTCTCAGTCCCAACCCTCGAACTCAGCACCGCCTTCCTAACCTGCAATCTTCTTCCTGACCTCTCCGCCCTCACCCCCACTCCGGCCTATCACCCTCACCTTAATCTCCTTCAACCTATCGCATTTCCAACGCCCCTCCCCCAAGTGCCTCCTCCCTACCTTTTATCTTAGCCTGCTGGACACACTCTCCTCATTCCTGAAGAAGGGCTCATGCCTGAAACGTCGATTCTCCTGCTCCTTGAAGGCAGTTTACTCAGTATCTTCCAAACCTCCACTACCACCTGGTAGAATAAGGATAGAAAATACATGGGATGACTACTCCCTACTAGTTCCCCTCAAGCCATGAGCCACCCTGACTTGATAATAGATCATTGCTTTTCAGTGTTACTGATGAGCATCTATTTTCTGCACAGACATCATGAAAGAAACATCTCAAAGGTATCAAGTGGAGACAGAGAAGGCAAAACTGCCAAAGGACTGTTGTTCTGAGTCAGACTACTAAGAGCCAATAACACAGTGACATAACAGTGAAATGTAACATTCTTCACTCCCACCCAGGTCCATTTCTGGGAGCAACAATCAGAGGATTATATATAAGCTTTTCAAATTCATAGTTCCTGGACCACTCAGGGTACATGCCTGGTGTGCTTATGAATTTCTGATTCACACAATGTTCCTGTTCAAGAAGCTGATTGAGCTGAATTCATTTGTTCTGAAGGCAAGATGAACGGTGATTTTAATGCATTTTCATTCTGGTACTGTGAAAAAAATTGAATGAACTTGTACAAATTTGTACATATGGATTATGTTTATGATGAAGTTAATACCTTAATTAATTCAGTGCACATAAAATTAATGCCTATCTCCATGGAGTTTACTGTTTATCCATAAATAAAAACACTGAGGACTGGTATCTGTGATGTGGATCAGCCACTTGGCCCTCCTGTCTGAAGATTGGTGTCAGTACTTTAGCCTTGTCATTTGCACTGTCAGTGCTGGTGAGCCACTTTTGACCCTGGACGTTGAAGCCCTGATCCAGGGTACATTCTATGACTTGCCACTCACTTACTTCTTTGAAATGGTGCTCTACTTGGAGGAGTGCAAGTTAGCAGCAAAATCATCATCAAAATGACCTGAAGAAATCCCTCTTCATTGATATTTGAGATATTTGTGGAGCCTCCTCCTTCTCTCGTGAGTTGTTTAATTGCCACTCGTGAGTAAATATGGCAAGACTGCAGAGCTTAGAATCAATTAGCCTTGTCTGTCACTTGCTGTCCATGTTGATTTATATGCAAGCTGTCCTGTGTTGTAGCTTCATTTCTAGGTATGCCTGATGCTATTCCTGGTATGTCCATCTTTACTCTTCATTGAGTTGGTGTTGTTTCCTGGCTGATGGTAATGGTATGGGAGAATATACTGGGCCAGGAGATTGCAGGTTGTGTTTGAATACCATTCTGTGACAGCACATGGCCCACAGCACCTCATGAATACCCGGTCTTGAGCTGCTAGATCTCTTTGAAACCTATTCCATTTAGTACAGCGATAGTGCCCACACACCATGGCGGAGGGTGTGCTCAATGTCAAGAAAGGACGTTGTCTCCAACAGGACTGTGCAGTAGTGAGTCTTACTGATCCTGTCTTGGACATATGTATCTGTGGCAGGCAGATTGGAGAGTATGAGGCCCAGTATGTTTTTCCCTCTTATTCTTTTCCTCATCACTTGCTACTGATCCAATCTAGCAGGTATGTCCTTTAGGATTTGATCAGCTCAGTCATTGATGGTATTGGCAAGCCACTTATGGCCTTGGACATAGAAGTTCCTACCCAGAGTACATCCCCTTTGCTTCATCGAAGTGGTGCTCAACTTGGAGGAGTGCAAGTTCAGGAACAGAATCATCATCAAAGTGATCTGAACATATCCCAAATGAGACCTTTCTCATGACATAATCCTCCTGGTTAGAAGCTCCAGACTTTCTTCAGCCATACTTTTAAGTCACCTTCATGCATCCATTTTGAACATGAACGTGGATGACAACTACTTTGGGGCATTTCTGTTTGGGGACTTTTCTTCCTTGTGCTTTATTGTTGAAAATGTGTTGCTGGAAAAGCGCAGCAGGTCAGGCAGCATCCAAGGAGCAGGAGAATCGACGTTTCAGGCATGAGCCCTTCTTCAGGAAACACACCATGGCGAACCACACCAACTGCATTCCTGAAGAAGGGCTCATGCCCGAAACGTTGATTCTCCTGTTCCTTGGATGCTGCCTGACCTGCTGCGCTTTTCCAGCAACACATTTTCAGCTCTGATTTCCAGCATCTGCAATCCTCACTTTCTCCTTGTGCTTTATTGTGTTGGATTTGCACAAGAACACAATTGTACCTCTACTCTTTTCTTGCCCAGCTGTCTTCATTAATTCTGATTTACTCCCTGTTTGTCTAGCTGGGCTCAACATTATGGGGATTTCATTTGCATAGCCATTATAGGGCAATCTGTATCTGTTACCTTGATGTTGATTATAAATCATTGGAACGAAATAAGATTGTTATCAAGACGTGCTGTGAGATGCAGTGAAATCTTGGTCTTCTGTCACAGTTGAAAATGGTTTTTCATCCTAAACCTAGTGAGCCATTGAAGGTTAGCTTTGTAATCTGCAATGCCAGTGACTTTACTTTTGAAGTTGGTTGTGTATTTCCTGCTTCTTCTTTACACCTTGTTGCATATTAGAGAACAGTTTTGGCAGGAATGCAGCACACACCAGCGAGGAGACAGTCTTGACTGAATGTGTTGGCTGTACGGAGATGAGGGGCTGAACAGCCATCTTTAATCAAAGCCAAATTCTGTGGATGTTTGAAATCTGAAATAAAAACAGAAAGTTCTGGAGAAACTGAGGAGGTCTGGAAGCATTTGTGGAGAGATGTTCATGTTTCAAATCCAATATGGTGGTCTCCAGAATGGCTGCCTTTGATGATGTGCTTTTCTATGATTCTATCAAATCAGTCCGTACCAGGATAAGTATGACATCACTGCCAGTGGTGGTTAAATATAAAGTATTTTTGGTTCAAAGCTAGACTGATTTATATACAAGGTACATGAAAAATTATTTTTCATTTGTTAAAAATTAGTTAATTTGTTGCTCAAATATATATGGTAATAAGATTTCCAAAAATTGTTGACTCCCCCAACTTTACAAAATCAAATGAAAATGAATAAGAACAGGAGATTCCCAGGAAGAAAATAAACAGGATTGAAGCATCAATGGTTGATGCCTTGTCAAAACTTTCAATGTATTGTTTTAATGTTTTACCAAGATTTAATTTATAACTTGGACTGCATGCATACCACACATACAAGTGAACTTGGCCATTATGTTGTAATCACACTGACGGTGCAGTGCCTACCCACACTATTTAATGGAGCAAGAATGATTGAAATGCTCTGTTATATCATCTAGAATATGCTTACTAACATGTGGTCTACTACACAAAACATGGCCATTGTGATGCCCATCCAAAAATGTAAATAACAGGGACCATTGTGCTGTCTGGTGACTTGAACACTGAATAGTACTTTTACTGACCGAACTCAGTAGTCGAATAGCGAATTAATCTCCCCCACACACTCCAACTGCATGTAATGCATTCACACCCTTCCTTCCCCACACCCCACCACCCCCCACCATTACCAAAGCTCTAAGAGCTGTCAAAACCTTTTATGTCAGTCCCTTCCTTTTTCAACAAAACATGTCAAAGGTCGGAACTCTGTACCATTCAGCTTTCCAATACAGCTTCAATAATTCTGCACAGAAAGGAGAGGAAACAAATCAACTGCAACCTGCCGGAAATCACCTCAATTATTTTTCTTTCAACCAGGTGATTTTTGAACTGTAAACAGCTAGTTTCAATGATGAGCAATCTTAAACAAGCCATATTTCAGTCTTTTGTGTGTGTGCATACAGCTAAATAAAAGCCTTAATTTCTCATCTTTGTCACCCACTGTATAATAATTTACAGTACATTGTCATCAGCTCTGAATAGCAATGTGAGAGCGAATGAATGGTTTATTTACATTGTGAGGCCCAAAAAAAGGAAATACATTACTGAACATGGAACATTTCTCACTATGAAAAATGTTTGACTTTATAAATATGGAATTCAACATCGTGCACAAAGGACCTCTTTCCATAAATAGGTAGGAAACAAGAAGAATGGGCTCCTTAAGAGAAAGGAATTGAATCTTTGGCATTGCATTTTGCCTAATCATTCTGCAAGAAAAGGACAGTGCAGTATCGCATCCGGAGGACAGTGAGGTTTGGAGATGCTGGAGATCAGAGTTGAGAGTGTGTTGCTGGAAAAGCACAGCAGGTCAGGCAGCATTCGAGGAGCAGGAGGATCAACATTTTGGGCCGGAGCCCTTGGCCCGAAACATCAATTTACCTGCTCCTTGGATGCTGCCTTACCTACTGTGCTTTTCCAGCAACACACTCTCGACAGTATCAGCATCCCTTCCTGTGTATCAGTAAAGCTCATACTAATGTTAGAAAGTCAGATGAATGTGTTCTGTTGTATCAGGGTCACTGTGGGTTTGTCAGCCTGTTATTTTTATACAGTTCCCATCTAGTACTAGTATAGATGGTTTTAATCAACCTGCTCATTGTGTTATGACACGCCCCTGGAACAGGTGGGACTTGAACCTGGGCCTTTAGGCTCAGGGGTAGGGACACTACCACTGTAACACAGAAGCCCTTTATATGTCAACCTTGTCAAACATGTGATAACACACCTCTGTGGTAGGTGGGACTTGAACCTAGACCTTACAGTCTAGCCCAGGACACTAACCATTCAGCAAACGCATGTGGAGATAACTTATACAAAGGAGACCCAGTAACAAAACAGACTATTCAATAAACATAAAATAACGAATGAAAGAGCCATTGATCCTTCACACTGCCAATGTTGGAACCATTGCTTTGGGATTGCAGACTCAGATCAGATAATAAATATAGCTTGTTTGGAATAATAAAGTGCTCTGTAAATGAGACACTGGGTTATGGAAATACAATGTCTATTTTTTACCCTGCAGTCACTGCCAATAATAAGCTATAATACAAAATATGTGAATTTCCCAATTTCAGATATCCCCATATCCCAGCTTTTTATGGATCTGGAAGCAGTGGTTGGAGACACTGAAATTAAGCAGCTCTTTTCATTACTTTCGAGAGAGAGACAATCAGGCAGTGTTGGTTGCTCATGTCTTGAAGACAAACTAACAGATGCATGGTGAATTTCAATCTCATTTTTCAAATCCAAGTCAGAAAGGGAAGGTGATGAAGATTCTATCACAGTGCAATTATATTCTGCACACCAGGGATTGTAGCAAGGCTGCTGCAAACATCAGAAAGACTTGTCATGTGTTTTACTCACTTGCTAAGAAGGGACTTTTTATTCAGTGTGCTATTTTTCCAATTGGATAGGGTGGGTCTTTTTCTAAACCCATGTCTCTAGGAGCGAAGGGCTAACCCAGGGAGAGTTACCAGTCAATTAGTAGCCAGCAGCTCTTGCACTCAGCAACACCCATGGGAAGGCTGTAGTTGCTGCCAGAAACAACCAAGAACCCAAGCTCCAAGTTGTCAGGTGATTATATCTTGAAAGGGGTTTCTGGAATTGGTGTCACAGGGAGAAGAAGACACTAATTTGGAAGCAAGCGTGATCACCATGGTGTTTTATTTCATGTTTGTTTCCACAACCTATCGTTATCACTGTAGGGGAAGCTGTAAATTCAGATTTTTTTGACAGCTTCAAGAGATTATCAAGGGATTAAATGTCGTTGATAAAGAGCTATAAATGAAAAAGTTTTTATGTGAGACTAAGTACTTGAGGGATTTACATGTATTTAATGGGCTTTAATCAATGAAAGTTTTTTTATACAGTGAAGTCTTCAATAGATAAATAGAAACATAGAAAATAGAGGCAGGTCAAGGCCATTCAACCTCTTGAATCAACGCCACCATTCTATAAGATAATTTTATAAGATCATGGCTCATCATTTAATTCGGTCCCTGTTCCCACTTTCTCCCCTTTGATGCCTTATGTAAAACTTTATGTATTTCATCTCAGTATGGCATTTGTGGTCTGTCCATGGTGAATACCGGGTGACTTGGCAAGAATACTGTAAAAGCAGAGGGTAGAGGATGGGGTAGAGAAGATACCAATGTTAACATGAGTTAACACCAAGTTGGCATAGTATAGATCCCTTGAGGATTCGGGTTGTCTTGTGCTTGCATGAGCTGACATTAAAATGACATTGGGGCTATAAAGGATCATAGAATGAGTGAAATATGGGATATGTGAGGCCATTGGGGTGTGGTGAGGGCATGAATAAGTATGGATAAGCCGTAGAGAGTGGGTGATGATTAAGGGGTATAAGATTTGAAGTTTAGAAAGCCTCACATTCAACCAGATTGGGATGGCGGAGATGAAGAGGAGCATCGTTAGTGGAATGAATGTTGTAGTAGGGAGGTGGGGTCTCAGTGCTGGATATTGTAAGCAACAACCTGGGATGTAGGTGGTACAAGACTGGTGGGGGTGGGAGGTTGAATGGGAAATTTGATAACTAAGGGGAAAGGCTGGTAGTGCATGAGTGGCCATGGGATGTTGTGGGAGGAGGGGTGACAGATGTTCACAATCACCATGGCCCTGATGGAGTTCTGTGCAACACAGGGGAGGGCATGGCCAGGCCATTCTAATGGGACTGAGGAGGTAAGGAAGAAGGATTGAGTCTCAGTTTGAGGTGGAGTGTGGAAACATATGAGAGTTCAGTAGAGATAAACTATCTAGGTAGTGCTGAGTACAAAGAGGTACGGAGGTTCAGGGAGTTCAATAGGGGGGTGCTGGCATGGGGTTGTGACCTGGACAACCTGATAATTAGGCCAAGCCCTTCCATCAACATGCGATTGTTCTGTGATCACCAGTTGAGCATCTTAAAGGTTTTACCTGGTACCTTGGCTACCACAATGCCCTCATCCTTGAGAATTTTCATGTTCCTGCTGAATTTTAGGGTCCAGATTGTAACTGGGAGACAAGGGCTATCCTCTGCAACTATTGGCTGATGGTTCCGATATGCAGCCCCTGACTGAGGCAGAGCTCAGAAATACATCCCTTACTTTGGTCAGGGTTAGAGTGGAACAGACATCAGAACAGCTGAAAATGAATCAGGCTGTTTGGACTGTTCCGATTGGATGCAGCGTGCCACAAAATCTTAACATGCTATGCTCTGCAAAACTGGACCAGGCAACAAGAGATGAAGAATGCTAAGAAACTGGGGGGAGCAGGAGCTGCCTTCTAAGGTGGCACATAGGGACACCGAGCAGGAGGAACATCACTAATAGAATCACAGCATCATATGGAATGGCAACGACCCGTTGGTCCAACTCCGACAAGCCAAACAGATTTGTCAATTTAAACTAGTCCCATTTTCCTGCGTCTGGCCCATGTCCTCCTAAAACCTTTCCTATCCATGTACACTACACACTGGACAGGACTTAATTGACTCCTGGTTCCAGCAGATGATGTCTGGGTGTACTGATAAATCATTGACTGTAAAATTGCTGGTTCTGAACACACAAGCTTTTTATTTGTGTTCTGAGATGTGAATGCAGTGTCTGTTTGTTTGATTTCTGTTCAATGTCTTCCTGTAGGTGATGAACCCATAGTCATCATTAATGAAATGTTGGGCTATGATGGTGCCTTTGAGAGGCTTGTAAGATGGGATGTGGCTAAGGGCTGGTCAGTTGCTTAGCCAAAGGTATAGTGCAGTTGCATGTGCAAGGAACTGTTAGCCATGCCATATCTGTGCTATGTGAAGCTGGTTAGTGACTCCTATGGAACTATATTGGCAGTGAACAACAACTCTAGACTGGTAATGCTTGACAGGTGCATGCTTGTGTTCAAAGAATGATGCTGGCCTCAAGGATTCCCATCTATGTTGGTATATCCTGACAGTGACAATTAATTCTGGCAGCAGAGAGTGGGAGTATCAGACAACAATGGTCAAGAGGGGTAGTGTAGGAGTGTGGTAGGTTTGGGATGATTGTTGGAGAAAACTCGTTTGGCCTCTCGGAGAGAAATTCTCTATGAAACTTGATGAAAATGACATTTTGCCAAAATATGCTGAGGTTAAGCCCCATGATAATTATCATTGATGTGAAAACTGATCTGGTTCACTAATGCTATCTTTACCTACATGTGGTCGAGCAAGCTGCTCAGTTTAAGGGTAATTAAGTTGGGTAGCAAGTGCTGACCTTCCACTGATGTCCACATCCCATGAAAGAATACAAAAAACCTGTCTGTCTTGTAACCATGGCTACTAATTTCCCTTCGTCTACAAGTCCAGTCACTAATTAAGTAAGGCAGTGCAGAATGGTCTGTGTGTCTGTTGCCAGCTGATTGCCAGGCTTCATGCTATGCTCAAAATGAAATAATCATTCGGCCAACAATATCATCAGTTGACAGTGAGAGAGGCCAAACTTGATGCAGAATCTGAGTCAGTTTCGGACTTTTTTTACTGGAGCGAAAGTGGCTGAGGGGTGACCATATAAAGGATTTATAAAATCATGAGGGGTATAGATAAGGTGAATAACAGGTGTCTTTTCCCAAAGGTGGGGATTTCAAGTCAATGCGGCATATTTTTAAGGTGAGAGATTTTAAAGGGGCAACTTTTTTACATAGAAAGTGGTTTGTGCATGGAATGAACTTTCAGAGGAACTGGTGGATACAAGTACAATTGAAACATTTAAAAAATCATTTGGATAAGTACATGAGTACGAAATGTTTGGACCTAATTGGGTCAGTTTCTAGGACGGTAAGTTCTATAGAAATATGGGGTCTGCACTGTTGTGAATGAAGAACAGTTTTCATTAACACAACTGGCCAGACCAAACTGCTTTGCCATTCAGTAAGATCATAGCTGACCCTTTTTGCTGGCTCCGCTCCACTCACCCGCCTGCTCACTATAACCCGTAATGCCTTTATTGTTCAAAGATCTATCTTTGCCTTAAAAAACATTCAGTGAGGTAGCTTCAACTGCATCACTGGGCAGGGAATTCCACAGATTCACAACTCTTTGGGTGAAGAAGTTCCTTCTTAACTCAGTCCTAACCCTGCTCCCCCTTATTTTCAGGCCATGCCCTCCTGTTCTAGTTTCACTCGACAGTGGAAACAAATTCCCTGCTTCTCTCTTATTAGATTAGATTACTTACAGAGTGGAAACAGGCCCTTCGGCCCAACAAGTCCACACCAACCCGCCAAAGCGCAACCCACCCATACCCCTACATTTACCCCTACGGGCAATTTAGCATGGCCAATTCACCTGACCCGCACATCTTTGGACTGTGGGAGGAAACCGGAGCACCCGGAGGAAACCCACACAGACACGGGGAGAACGTGCAAACTCCACACAGTCAGTCGCCTGAGTCGGGAATTGAACCCAGGTCTCAGGCGCTGTGAGGCAGCAGTGCTAACCACTGTGCCACTGTGCCGCCCTTCATAATTTTATATGTTTCTTTAAGATCCTCCCCCATTCTTCAAGATTCCATTCAGTATGATGAAGAGTTATCTAGACTCAAAACATTAGCTTGCTCTCTCTCCATGGATGCTGCCTGACCCATTGTGATCTCCAGCATCTTTTGTTTTTGGTACAGATTCCAGTATCTGCAGTAATTTGATCCTCCAATGAGCGTAGTCTTGGTCTACTCAATCTCTCCTCATAAACCAACCCTCTCAACTCCAGAATCAATCTCGTGAACCTCCTTTGCAGTGCCAGTACATCCTTTCTCAAGTAAGGAGATCAAAACTGCACAGAATACTCCAGGTGTTGCCTCACTAGCACCCTATAAAGCTGCAGCATAACCTCCCTGTTTTGAAACTCTATCCCTCTACCAATGAAGGACAATATTCCACTTGCCAACTTCTTGTGATTCATGCAGGAGGACACCCAGGCCTCTGTGCACAGCAGCATACTGCAATCTCAAGTTGCACAAAGTCAAGCTTTGGATAGACTCTACAGCACAGAAAGAGGCCATTCAGTCCATCAAGTCTCTGAAGTCCCCCACCCTATCCCCGCATCTCCCATGCTAATCCACTCAGCCTGCACATCCCGGGACACTATGGGGCAGTTTAAAGCATGGTCAATCCATCTAACCTGCACATCTTTGGACTGCAGGAGGAAACAGAGGAAACCCACGCAGACACAGGGAGAATATGCAAACTCCACTCGGACAGTCACCTAAGGCTGGAATTGAACCCGGATCCCTGGTGTTGTGAGTGCTTACCACTGAGCTGATGTTTTACAGGGTTTTAGAAATGAAAGTTGATTGTTTTGAGATTGTGTCTTGTTAACTCAGATTGTAGCTGCACATTAGCCTGCTGACTAAATCTGTGCACTATTTGCAGAACCAAAATCTTGATGAGTGCTTTATGGGTTAAAATGTACTTTGAGAGCCCTTGGCTGAATGTGGAAGTAACTAAATCTTTTATTGGCAGCTTTCACTACACTGTGGCCGGTTCCAGCTTTAGAGCTTGCCTGCTGAATGGCAGCATTGACTAGCTTGACTAATGCTGAGCAGTTCCTGCTATGGCTGCTGCTCTGATATCACATATTACACATGGACATTTGTGAATGAAATGTCACTCTGTGGGGGATGATGTCAGCATCAGCTGTCGAGCCTGTATGAGAAAGCTGTTGTTCTGGGTTAATGAGGTTTTCCATGAATAACTCAATTGATGGGCTCTGCTCTGCTGTGCACAATCCGTTAGTTCTAGCACTTCATCTGCAGATGGTTTGAATCACTCACATTGAATAGTTAGTGATCATTGTGAGGTTATCTTCTGCTTAAGAGGTCTCTTCAACATCCGGCAAAAGATCCTGATGTTTATGTATAAATTATTTTGGACTAGTTTTTGTACTAATATGGATTCAATTACAAATACAAGTAGTCGACTAAGAGCTAGCCATGTGCTTAATATTGAACTAATAATATTCACTTGTATCTGTGTTGACCTGTATCATATGGTAATGCTGTGCCTTTCCTGACTGATATGATGCTGACAATGTTCACTGGACCTGTATTGATTTCCACCAGACTGTTTGTAGCAGCTTTGTCTATACAAATTGCCTGCCACATTTCTGAAGTAACTTCTTAAGTACTCCGCAGCACTATGTAAAGAGCAATTTCTTTTTTGTGTAACTTACTGTAGCTCTAGAGTAACAAAAATGTGGAGGTGGCATTGAACTGGAGTGGACAAAGTTAGAAATCACACCACACAGGTTACATTCAAACAGGTTTATTTGGAAGTATGAGATTTCATCTTAAAGAAACATATAAAATTATGAAGCCCTTCTCAAAGAACTCAACTAGGTTTGTGAGGCATGACCTACCCTTCACAAAACCATATTGACTATCCCTAATCAAAATATTCCTTTCTAGATAATTATCAGTCATATCTCTTATAACCCTTTCCAAATCTTTGCCTACAACCAAAGTAAGGCTCACTGGTCTATAATTACCCGGGTTGTCTCTATTTGCCTTCTTGAACAAGGGGAAAGTGAGGACTGCAGATACTGGGGATCAGAGCTGAAAATGTGTTGCTGGAAAAGCGCAGCAGGTCAGGCAGCATCCAAGGAGCAGGAGAATCAACGTTTCGGGCATAAGCCCTTCTTCAGGAATCCTGAAGAAGGGCCCATGCCCGAAACATTGATTCTCCTGCTCCTTGGATGCTGCCTGACCTGCTGCACTTTTCCAGCAATACATTTTCAGCTCCTTGAACAAAGGGACAACATTTGCTATCCTCCACTCTTCCGGTACTATTCCTGCAGACAATGAAGGCATAAAGGTCAAAGTCAAAGGCTCTGCAATCTCCTTCTTGGCTTCCTAGAGAATCCTAGGATAAATCCCATCTGGTCCAGGGATCTTATCTATTTCACACTTTCCCAGAATTGCTAACACCACCTCCTTAAGAACCTTAATCCTGTCTAGTCTAGTAGCCTGTATCTCAATATTCTCCTTGACAACACTGTCCTTTTCCTGTGTGAATACTAATGAAAAATATTCATTTAGTGCTTCTCCTATCTCTTTGGACTCCACACACAACTTCCCACTACTGCCCTTGACTAGCCAAATCTTACCCTGATTCCTGATGAAGGGCTTTTGCTTGAAACGTTGATTCTCCCACTCCTTGGATGTTGCATGACCTGCTGCGCTTTTCTAGCACCACATTCTTGACTTTAATCTCCAGCATCTGCAGTACTCACTTTCACCTAATCTTACCCGAGTCATTTCTTTATCCCTGACATACCTATAGAAAGCTTTAGGGTTTTCCTTAATACTACCTGTCAAAGACTTATCATGTTCTATCCTGGCTCTTAGCTCTCTCTTTAGGTCTTTCCTGGCTAACTTGTAACCCTCAAGCGCCTTAACTGAGCCTTCACGTCAAATCCTAACATAAACCTTCTTCTTCCTCTTGACAAGAAATTCAACTTCTTTAGTCAACCACAGCTCCCTCGCTTGACCACTTCCTCCCTGCCTGACCAGTACAGACTTATCAAGGACACGCAGTAGCTGTTCCTTGAATATTAGATTAGATTACTCACAGTGTGGAAGCAGGCCCTTCGGCCCAACAAGTCCACACCGACCCGTCGAAGAGCAACCAACCCAGACCCATTCCCCTACATTTACTCCTTCACCTAACACTACAGGCAATTTAGCATGGCCGATTCACCTAGCCTGCACATTTTTGGACTGTGGGAGGAAACCGGAGCACCCAGAGGAAACCCACGCAGACACGGGAAGAATGTGCAAACTCCACACAGACAGTTGCCTGAGGTGGGAATTGAACTCGGGTCTCTGGCGCTGTGAGGCAGCAGTGCTAACCACTGTGCAACCGTGTCGCCCATTGCCACTGTGCCACCCATAATGCTCCACATTTCAATTGTGCCCATCTCCTACTGTTTCCATCCCCATCCTATGCATCCTAAATCTTACCTAGTCACATCATAATTGCCTTTCCCTCAGCTATAACTCTTGCCCTGCAGTATATACCTATCCCTTTCCATCACTAAAGTAATGTAACAGGATTGTGGTCACTATCACCAAAGTGCTCACCTACCTCCAAATGTAACAACTGGCCTGGTCCTTCACCCAACACCAAATTCAATGTGGCCTAGCCTCATGTTGGCCTGTCTACACACTGTGACAGGAAACCATCCTGCACACATTGGACAAAAACTGACCCATCTCAAGTACTTGAACTATAATATTTCTGGTCAATATTTGGCAAGTTAAAGTGCCCCATAACAACTACCCTGTTACTCTCCTCCTATCCAGAATAATCTTTGCAATCCTTTCTTCCATATCTCCGGAACTATTCGGAGGCCTATAGAAAACTCCCAACAGGGGGACCTCCATTTTCTTGTTTCTAACCTCAGCCCATACTACCTCAAACACCCTTTCTGCCATTGTAATACTGTCCTTGACTAACAATGCCACACCTCCTTCTCTTTCACCGCCTTCCTGATGTTATTGAAACATCTCAGCTCTGAAATCTGTAACATCCAATCCTGTCCCTTCTCTATCCATGTCTCCAAAATAGCTGCAACATCGAAGACCCAGGTACCAACCCATGCTGAAAGTTCACCCACCTTATTCTGGATACTCCTGGTGTTGGAGTAGACACACTTCAAACCACCTTCCTGCCTGCTGCGACACTCTTATTTCTGACCTTACTACTCTCAATCTCCTGTATACTGGTGCTACAATTCAGGTTCCCACCCCCCTGCTGAATTAGTTTAAAACCACCTGAAGAACATTAGCAAATTCCACCCCCCCCACCAGGATATTGGTACCTGTAATTATTATACTTACATCAAGGTTGAGATTGAGATGCAGTGAAAAAGATAATAATTGCCAGGTTAACATTTTCCAGCTTTGCCTGCATTTCTGATGGAAATCCATTGCTGTGACATAGAACATTACAGCACAGTACAGGTCCTACGGCCCTTGATGTTGCGGCCCCCTGTGAAACCAATTTGAAGCCCATCTAACCTACACTATTCCATTTTCATCCATATGCCTATCCAATGACCATTCAAATGCCCTTAAAGTTGGCAAGTCTAATGGTGTTGCAGCAGTGCATTTCACACCCCTACTACTTCCTGAGTAAAGAAACTATCTCTGACATCTGTCCTATATCTATTACCCCTCAATTTAAAACTATGTCCCCTCGTGTTAGCCATCACCATCCGAGGAAAAAGGCTCTCACTGTCCACCCTATCTAACCCTCTGATTATTTTATATGTCTCAATTAAATTATCACAAATCTATGGAAATGGGTTCCTTATGTGGTGAAATGTCATCATCATAGTCATACAGCACAGAAACAGGCCCTTCGGCCCAACTTCTCCATGCCACCCAGGTTTCCTAAGCTAAACTAGTTCCACTTGCTTGCATTTGTCCCATATCTCTCTGAACCTTTCCTATCCATGTACCTGTCCAAACATCTTTTAAATGATGCAATTGTACCATCTCCATCACTTCTTGCATCAGTTACTTTGAAAAAGCCTTTGTTGAAAAATGATGGCTGGTCACATGTGCCGGTTTAAATTTTGTGGGTTCTCATTGTGTGTCGCGGCTTTAAGTTTAATGGAGGGTTGATTTATTGGTGACACTGATGTAGTATTCTAATTCTGCTTTGGGCTGACTCTAAATACTTCATTTATTAATGCACATACAGAAGGCGTTGTTATTGAATTACTCAATAAATGAGGTTGGCAGAATGAAGAAGGAACCGTTGAGAAACAAATTTAAAATTCTGTAAAGAAAATCTCAAGAAGAGCTGTCAAAAAATATGTTTTTGACTTTTGCTCCTAATTCAGAAGAATGTGAAGAGTGAGTTAAAGAGTGAGTTGAGTGTCGGAGGAGGAGGGGGGAGGAGTGAGAATAAAGGGCCCAGAAATAGCATGCCCCATGATTTATTTCCATGGCTTTGCACATATTATACATGAATTATCACCCGCCATTGGCAAATGCTGCAAGAATTTAAAAGTCAATGTTTATCATATATTGCCACGATAGAAACACACCTTCCTTGCTCTTCATATCCTGGGTAGGATTTAAATCCAGAGCTCTTAGCTTAGAGGCAGAGGTGCTGCCACTGTGCTACCAAACCACCTACTAAGGAAATGCATCCATGTAATCTGTGGTCAGCATTTTTTTCAAAATCAAGAACCATCAGTTATATGTTAGCAACATTTCAGAACCATGTAATTAATAATTACAAGCTCCATGTACACAAACTGATGGCTTGAAGGTAGAACACAAACTAATCACAAGCCTCACCTTTTGCAATCAATTTTGTGCTATGTTTGTAAAGATGTCAAGGTCAAGATTTTCAACTTATTCATGGAAAGGGACAGTGTCTGAAACCCCGTGGCATTGTTATCTGATAGCCACAATGCACACGGACTGCATTCCTGTCCGACTGAGCTCTTTTCTATGGAATAAGTCGGATTAGCAAAACTAGTTTGATTTGCTTGTAAACTGCTGCAGAGGAATGTGCCCAACAGCTATTCACATTTCTCCAGACTATAAGTGAGCTTCATCATATAACTGTCCTGTTACAAATGTTTTTATTAAATCTGTTTCCATTATACTCTATTCCCTTTTGAAGATGGATGAGTGAATGCATTAAGCTTAGAAACTCAGTACAAAGTAACCCAATTCATAGAAGGTGCCAAGCTAAGAGAGACAAGGGAAATGAGTGCGAAATACACACTGATTACTGAATGTGTTGAAATTGGTAAACAGAAAGTTGAGAAAGATCTTTGGAATCTTAGTAGTCTGAATGCTAAACATGTCTCATCAATACAGTGAAGCCAAGAAAAAAATCAATACTTTATTGCACTACTATAAGCAACACAGTAGAATGTAAATTGAAGAGAGAATGATTTAACTGGATACAGCATTTTTGTGAGATCCCAGTTTACTGAGTCCAGTTCTGGTCAGTAAAAAATTAAACAGGCAGTTTTTTTTTTAAACGATTAGACTTACAGTGTGGAAACAGGCCCTTCGGCCCAACAAGTCCACACCGACCCGCCGAAGCGCAACCCACCCATACCCCTACATTTACCCCTTACCTAACACTACGGGCAATTTAGCTTGGCCAATTCACCTGACCCGCACATCTTTGGACTGTGGGAGGAAACCGGAGCACCCGGAGGAAACCCACGCAGACACGGGGAGAACGTGCAAACTCCACACAGTCAGTCGCCTGAGTCGGGAATTGAACCCGGGTCTACAGGCGCTGTGAGGCAGCAGTGCTAACCACTGTGCCACCGTGCCGCAAAGTTGTGCAGAGCAGAGTCAAAGGGGCATGCCCAATGTTTTCTGAGTGGACAGGGAGGGGAATTGGATGCTGTAAAGAAGGTAATATTGCTAATTCTGTTTCTAAACAAGAGCTCATTCATCTGCAGTTATGTTGTGAAGTTCAAACAAGTGACAAGAGAGAAAGGAAGGAGAAAGGGAGAAATGTAGTCCAAAGATTTGACGATATGTAAAATGTTGGACACAATCTTATATGGGGTTGAATGATATAGGATATGGTGAGATTTGTGACAGAATTGCATAAGAAGTGCAGTAAAGTCTGTCTTGACATCAGGAGCAATTTGCTGCATCTTTTATGCATTTGCCAAGTGGTGAAATTAATTTCTCACCAGGCCACAAACCATCTCATTAATATTCAGCTTCCTATCTTATCAAACACATGGAAGAGGCTCAAAGGTTGTCAGTTCTCAGCAGGAAAGTTCCAGAATGTACCCAGCTACATCAGCTCGCTGCCTTCTGCAAAGGAGTTCTTGTTGGATACTGGGCACCAGTATCATTAGGGCATCTTTATGGGGCACTGGTCACATGCACCCCACATCCACAGGCATCGACATCTGACATGTACCAGCCTCAAAGAATCCTCATGGCACATCTCTGACCCACTTACAGTATACTCCAAACTTCAATGTCGCAACTTGAGCTATATCAGCAACTAACATTATAACGCTGCTGTAGCACATTGGATACTTAGTGACACACTCCCAGCTCATGGATTGGACATTGCTGCATCTCTGGGCTTATCATCACATGGTCTCATAGCATTCTCTCACTCTTAACCTACCTGGATACTCACAAGGATACTACCTTGCATTGTCTTTTTCACTTTGCCTCCTCAGTCAGAGATATGAGGCTCATATTACTGCTGTTTTGCTGTACTGTTAGTACATGTAAATTCAAGGACAGCCTCCAGTTCAGGGACTTGGACATAGTAAGCTGCTTGGGGAGTCAGAATTGGATGCTTTCCACATTAGGAATGTGGAGTTGAATGCAGGGCATCCTACCATCTGTTATAACTCTTTCTGCCCTATTTTGTTTTCTTCCTGGAGCTAGGCCGGTATTAAGGGCGATAATAGTGAATGGTACTGGTTTTACTTTTGGAGCAGGAGGGGTTTGTCCTGAGTGAGTGAGAAGGTGGCACAATGGGTACACTGAGTTAGTGGTGATGGCTATGTGACTGCGAGTGAGGGAATATGATGCAGGCATTGGTAGAGTTTGAGCCTTGGTGGGAGGTAGGTATAGGAGTGAATGTGAGGTATTGGAGAAAAGGTGCTGAAACTTACCCTGGCAGAGTAGAGAAGGTCTTGACCTTCTTCCTACATGTTGTTTTGGTTCTGTTCGCCGAGCTGGGAATTTGTGTTGCAGACGTTTCGTCCCCTGTCTAGGTGATATCCTCAGTGCTTGGGAGCCTCCTGTGAAGTGCTTCTGTGATCTTTCCTCCGGCATTTGGAGTGGTTTGAATCTGCCGCTTCCAGTTGTCAGTTCCAGCTGTCCATTGCAGTGGCCGGTATATTAGGTCCAGGTCAATGTGCTTATTGATTGAATCTGTGGATGAGTGTCGTGCCTCTAGGAATTCCCTGGCTGTTCTCTGGTTTGTCCTATAATAGTAGTGTTGTCCCAGTCAAACTCATGTTGCTTGTCATCCGCACGTGTGGCTACTAAGGATAGCTGGTCGTGTCGTTTCGTGGCTAGTTGGTGTTCATGGACGCGGATCGTTAGCTGTCTTCCTGTTTGTCCTGTGTAGTGTTTTGTGTAGTCCTTGCATGAGATTTTGTACACTATGTTGGTTTTGCTCATGCTGGGTTTCGGGTCCTTCATCCTGGTGAGTTGTTGTCTGAGCGTGGCTGTTGATTTGTGTGCTGTTATGAGTCCTAGTGGTCGCAGCAGTCTGGCTGTCAGTTCGGAAATGCTCCTGATGTATGGTAACGTGGCTAGTCCTTTGGGTTGCGGCATGTCCTCATTCCAACTGAAACCATGTCTAGGGCAAATATCATGCAGAGTGCAGGGCAGCTTCACACTAACAGTGCTTTTCCGGTTACACAACAGACATTTAAAGATGTTAATTCCAGGATATCCGAGAAGTAACATGTTGTTCCATGAGCAGTGCATCACAAGGTGGGATGACATTGAATATGAGGTTTGGATGGGTAGTCAAAGAGGCGAGGTTGGTAAGATATGAGACAAAACGTAGTAAGCCTCACAGTGAGAAACCCTCTCAAGAAACCGACACAACTGGCACTTAATCAAAAAAAGTAAGATTCAGCTGCTTTTTAAATTAAGTTAAAGGCAATTTAATGAGATGTAGCCTATTCACTGGTTGTACTGTAAGAATTTCAATCTTTGTCTCAAATTTGAACATTCACGTGCTAATCTTTTGTGTCACTTGATCCTGACCACTTGATGGAGCCATTTGTTGTAGTGGAACATTTAAACTCAGAGAGGAAACATCAGTCAAGAAGAATTCTGTTAAACACCGGTTTTCACCTCATCTGAATTTGTTGCTTTTTGGAAAAGGATGTGAATGACGATTATTCTGCAGCTGTCAGGCTTTTACAGGCTCTCTTTGGGCTGGCCAGACAGTCTGAGTGCAGTTACATTGCTTTCATATAACCTGTGGCATGTACACTGCAGTTCACCCAATAGCTGGTTGTGTTGATTGTAAAAAAAATGCAGTTTCATTTATTAAGGCAGCATAACGTTAAGATCTGAAGCAGCATGTTTGGAATGCAAATACTTTTGTAGTGATTATTTCAAATATTTATATCACTTGCCCAATTAATCTCAATCAAATGTTACTTTACATAGAAGGTGACTGGAGGTGCCAGGCAGGAAACTGGTGAGTATAATCTCAGAATGAAATACTAAAGATACGCAGTTGAAACAATTATAAGGATGAATATAATGGGCACAAATAACAAAGAGATCCTCGATTTTGGTTCACAGATATCCACTTTTTATGTAGTCAATTCAATTTTCATTCCAATTATATAAATCCTGCATTGTTAAGTAGGGAACATTAAACTTCCCAGTGAAACACAATGTTGTGGTTTCAGCACATATTGTGCATATTTTTCTAACAATGCACAACATACCCTGGCAACCAGGATTTCTTCAATATATGGAGTTTAATTTCTGGATTGTTTAACTCACTGACCCTGGCTGAGTGAGGACTGGTACCCTTCCACTTCTAGTCTTTTTTTGAAAAGTGGAACCTGATCCTGTCGGCCAGTATGAATTACAGCTATGGATCATCCAATGCATGGTCATATATCCTGGTTTATTTTGCTTGACCATTCTGCTTGAAGTTGGAACACCATGTTTTTCCCTCTTAATTTTAAAGAATAAATCAATTTTAGATGCCAATTGTATCTCGATACACTTCCATACACACTGAAACCCGACCTGGGTACAGACTAGGTTCGGAAAGCTTTTCTGTGGATTATTTTCAGGTCATTGCTGCTTATTATGGTCATGGATATTAAAGGTAAATGCATAACTAATATGGAACAGCTGCCGACAAAGCATCTAAGAATTTAAAGCTAGTGACTTTTTTCAGTTAAAAGTCTCGCTGAATATTATGACAAGGCTCATCATTCCATGTGTATCGCTCAGTCCAGTGAAACTTTTTTTCAGATTTTTTGTCAGCACAACACTCACTATCCAATTGTTCAAGGTGCATTTGACATCATGGCATTAAGGTCAGAACATCTAGTTTATTGACAAAATTTCATTAGACTCCGAACTGAAAGGATGGCCTCGAGCAAAAAAGATACACATGACAAGATTGTTCGTGTTTTAGGCACATGACAAAGTGGAATTAACCTTTACAATATAATATGGTTTGTATTTCATTCAACTGTTAATTACACAATAGTTAGCAACATTGATTCTCGGACAGTGTGCAGCTCAGTTCCTAGATTAACCAGACGATGAAGAGTTGAAATGATAACAAAAACAAAGCATCCTTTGACACAGAAAATGCTGGAGAAACTCAGCAGGTCTGGCAACATCTGTGGAGAGTGAAACAGAGTTAATATTTCGAGTTGTGTATGACTTCTTCAGAACTGAAATATAAAAAAATACTTTTGATAGAAGCAGAGGCCCAGTGTAAAAGATAAGCAGGCTGTTAATGCTGGAGAAAGAGAATAAGAGATGTAACATGGCATTGTCCCATTCATCTGCTCGCTTCTCACTGTCTAAGGCCCCAAAGACACCCACTAAGATGAAGTTTCTTTCAATCTAGTCTACTGCATTCACTGCTCACAATGCTTTACATTGGAGCAACCAATGTAGATCAGGTGACTATTTTGTGAAACACCTCCGCTATAACTATAGGAACAACCCTGACTTCCCAGTTGTTTACCATTTCACTAAACCATTTTGCTCTCATGCTAACATTTCTGTCCTGGGACAGCTGCAAGTTCCAATGAAGCACAATGCAAGCTCAAAGAATAACACCTCATTTTCCACGTAGGCACTTTCCAGCCTTGAAATCTCAATACTGACGTCAATAACTTCAGAAACTGACTGCATCGCGCCTGCTCTTCATTTTCCTCACCACCTCTCCGCCTTCCTTTCCTCAACCTTGTCTTGATTGTTTCTTGTTTATTTTGGCTCTTCATCGAGAGGACCCATTCTCTCCTTTTTACACCTTAATTTACACCCATTTTACATTGCTTTTTGTCCTCCATCATTAACTAGCCCTTTGTCTTTTTAACTGGGCCTCTGTCAAAAGTATTTTAAAAACTCATTTTCTTTCACTGTTCAGTTCTTAAGAACAGGTTATGCTCGAAACGTCGAATTCTCTATTCCTGAGATGCTGCCTGGCCTGCTGTGCTTTGACCAGCAACACATTTGCAGCTGTGATCTCCAGCATCTGCAGACCTCATTTTTTACTCAAAACATTGACTCCATTTCCCTCTGCAGAGGAGCTGTTGGACCTGCTGAGTTTCTCTAGCACCTTTGTGTTAGTTTTGGATCTTCAGCATCATCAGTATTTTGCTTTTATCCTTTGGCACGACCAGCTATATTTGGGAGATTTTTGTGAGATGCTAAACAAACCAGTTACAACGTGAGACACGAGTTGTAACCCTCACCGAGTGGACAATATTTTGTGCCAACTCCAGTTTAAATGTTGCAAAACAAAAGCATGTTGAGAGTTCACCTTTATTTCATGCACTTCCACACACATCATTTACTGACCAAAGGAGTCTTCCATATCCATCAGAGATTTATCTGCACTTCCATACACGTCATTCACTGTAGTTCTTCAGAGAATATCTCCGGGACACACACACGAAGCAACCTCACTGCCCCATGACCAAACACTTTAACTCCCCCTCTCTCTCCCCCAAGGACATGCATCACCAAACCCTTACTACCCACCATCTGGAGAAAGAATGCCTCATCTTCCACCTGCAACCTTCTAACCACATGGGATCAATGTGGATTTCACCAGTTTCCTCATTTCCCCTGCTTCCACCATATCCCAGATCCCAGTTTCCAACTTGGCATCACCCTCTTGACCTGTCCAACCACTCCATCATCTTTCCCAACTATCCACTCCACCCTCCTCTCTGACCTATCACCTTCACCCCCACCTTCGTCTACCTATCGCATTCCCAGCTACCTTCCCCCCACCCCCCTCCCATTCATCTCTCAGTCCCCTTGGCCCACAAGCCTCATTCCTGATGAAGGGCTTATCCCTGAAATGTTGATTCTGCTGCTCCTTGGATGGTGTTTAATCAGGCTGTGTTTTTCCAGCACCATACTCTCAACTCTGAAGTCCAGCATCTGCAGTCCTCACGTTCTCCTCGCTGATTTGGACCTTTATTATGTCTCACTGAGGAACGCTCTGGAAATTCAACCTCGCTATTCCTGGAATCATCACAAAAACTAAAGATTTTATAAAAGTACACAACGTCCTCCAATTTATCCATTTTAAAGGCCCAGGTTAACAGTAAGTAAGGACTTAACAACAATTATTATAATGATAGATAAATACATATAAAATAAATCTGGTTCACTAATGTCTTTCAGAGAAAGAAATCCTCAATCCTCACCTCGTGTGGCCGACATGTGACTCCAGACCCACAACAATGTGATTGACTCACAGCTGTCGTCTGGGCAATGAATGTTGGCATCGCCACCAACATGAACATCCTGCGAATGAATAAGAAAAACACACGCAGACATGCAAAAAACATTGGTGCTACGAGTGGAGGGAAAATCCGGAAAATTAGTTGAATATCTAAAAGGTTTGCTGAGGTGATCATTTGGCTTGGCAGGAATTATTGTTTGGTGGTTTCCCTCTCCTCTCCAGGTACTTTTACTTGCTTGCATAAGGCACAGGGTAACTACTTCCCACTTATAAAATCTCTGACTTACTGATTAACAGCAACAACTGGAATCAGTGAGGGAAAATAAACTTGCTTTCTTCAGGCTTCAGGTTTCATAAAATCTTCAACTTATGTGATAATTTTGGGAACAATGGGCTTGGGTCTACTCCAGTGAGATGTAACAAAATTTTGGGGGTTGGCTGTGATACGTTTGAAACAGAGGCAATGAGAGTTAGGGTGCAATATTTGGATATAATACAGGTGAAGGAAATGATATGTTTTGTCCTCTGTTTAAGGATTTCCTGTAGATGGCCTGGGACATGCAGGTTTAAGGGAAGTTTTAAAGATGAGATTGTTTGACTTTGACAGGTAAACTAGATGTAGCATTGCCTGACAGAGCTAAGAAGGCAGAGATAATTGAGATAGTAGCATTTGCATTTAGGAGAAATACAAGAGAGACTAGGTATGCCGGGTAGTGAAATGTTGGAATTAGGAGATTAAAGCAGTTTGAGCATGAGGAGGGGATGAAGAAATTAGGGTTGGCAGGGAAGGATGCAGAAAGGGAAATGGAGTTATGAAGGAAAGAAATAGGAATGAGAACTAGAATTAGAATTACACAGGGAAAGAGAAGGAAAAAAACATCAGTATAACCTTAAACTGATGCCAAGGAAACAGAAATGCTGAGGTGGGCCTTAGAGAGGAGAATCAATGTGAAGAAACAAAATCAGAAATTGCTGAAAAAACTCAGCAGGTCTGGCAGCATCTGCAGAGAGAAAACAAAGTTAACACTTCAGGTCCAGTGACCCTTCTTCAGATCTGTTGATTTTTTTCTTGCAATTTCTGATTTTGTTTCTGATTTCCAGCACCTGCATTTCTTTGCTATTTTGTTTAGTTCATAATTTGAAGAGTAGTTTTATTCATTCCTATTCATTGCAGTTTAACTACAACTAATAGACTGGATATAGATACTGGTGTGAGTTCAGAGGAAGTACATAGGGTAAGAGAGAAATGAAAGGCTTATGTCTAAAAGGAAGATAACCCCCTTTTTCTTCAAATGTTGAATCAGGCCCTTAAGTCTACTAAGAGATACCAAGGCTACTCAAGCTGTTTTGGTGGAGAAGGATTTAATGTTCCCACTGGAGAATTCAATGAAAGCCAAAAAGTTGGTAATTGAGATAGGTGGAGCGTTTATCCCAGTTCTATTACATAAAGTCTGATTGGGGTGTGACTTGTCTGGATTAGTGATAGTTGAGAAATTACTTGTGGTTGAAATTAATTTGCTTCAGGGAGCAAATGACAACACACAGATGACAAGCAACATGAATTCGACTGGGACAATACTACTATTAATAGGACAAGCCAAACAGAGAACAGCCAGGGTATTCCTAGAGGCATGGCACTCATCCACAGATTCAATCAATAAGCACATCGACCTGGACCTGATATACCGGCCACTGCAGCGGACAGCTGGAACTGACAACCGGAAGTGGCAGATATAAATCACTATAAATGCCGGAGAAAACATCACAGAAGCGCTTCACAGGAGGCTCCCAAGCACTGAGGATGTCACCTAGACAGGGGATGAAACGTCTGCAACACAAATTCCCAGCTCGGCGAACAGAACCACAACAACCTCATTTGCTCCTGTGCCAGATTTGGAGAACTTGAGACAATCCATGGATTTCTTTCCCGTTCAAGTTAAAGTATAAGAACTTCTTGAAGTCTGATCTGGTTCTGAACAGAAAGACTGCAATATACACTATAATGCCAGAAAAATATACTTCACTAGCCCAGCATTATCATTTCTCATTTTGATGAAAATTGCAAGAGCATTAAATGTGCATTTTGTATTGAGTTTTATTCCTTGTATCTGTGCTTATTGTAAACAAGATCAAGGATTCTACCTCAACACTAAGGTAATACAACTATAAGTCAGAGAAACACAAGTCTTCTGAGTAACTACACCTTCAGTAACTGAAGAATACTCATACCTACACAAGTTGAAGATTTCACAAGCATTCATCTTACATGAGAAAATTCGAAAGCAGAGGTTTAGATGAAATATAGAATTCTATGAGGAATTAAACTGAGTAAACTTATATAAAAAATAACGCTGTTAACAGATCACATTGACTTAGTTGAATGTCAATTGAGATTATATTTACCTCAAAAAGATTGCGCATCAGAATTTTCTATCACCATCCACATTCTTCATGGTAATTCAATCTCATATTCCATTTCTTCTTATAATAGTTTAACATTTTGGGCAGCACAGTGACTCAGTGGTTAGCGCTGCTGCCTCACAGCACCAGAGACCTGGGTTCGATTCCAGCCTTTGGCGACTGTCTATGTGGAGTTTTCACATTCTCCCCGTGTCTGCGTGGGTTTCCTCTGTATGCTCCAGTTTCCTCCCACAGTCCAGGGATGTGCAGGTTAGGTGGATTGGTCATGTTAAATTGCCCATAGTGTCCAGGTATCCACACGCTAGGTGGACTAGCCATGGAAAATGCAGGGTTACAGGGATAAGGTGCGGGAATGTGTCTTTGGAGGCTCAATGTGCACTCGATGGGCCAAAGGGCCTGCTTCCATACGCTAGGAATTCTATGATTCCATGATGTCATATACTTGTGTAAAACATTCTATAACATTCTGATGTGCCATCTACTCTTTAATATTCTCTGTTAATCACATTCCTCTGCATAATATTCTGGTACATAATTAGTGCTCTATAACACTCTGCCTGATGTATCAATGTCAGCTGTATTGGCCGTAAAGATAGAAACCAACAGCTCTTCAGGTTAATTAAACAGGTGCTCTCCGGCATTCCCATGCAGAAACAAAATGGAACAGACCTTGCAACACCAGCCACAATACTGTCTTCTTAACATATCGTGAGTGAGAATAGAAAATACAAAATAGAAAAAATGTTTTTAGCTAACATCACTGTAATGGAATCCGTTATTGAAATCAAACAGTTTGCTCTTATAAATGACAAAATAGCTCTTAGCAAGAAAACTCTGAATGCATTGAGATCATCTTGAAGTAAAGACTGCTAGGCAGCTGCCCATAACTATTTATTACAACTTTTTCAGAAGATACCAGATGCCCTTCAATACAAGGAAGGCTGAGAAGACATACAAAGAGTCAAAAAGGCAACAGATGTAGCATGAAAGAAAAATGAAAACAAAAGCGGGGATGTCATCAGTAGTAAACAATTCCGGTGATGACAGAAACATTTAGTAGTATCCTTGGGAGAACACTGTCTTCCCTGAAGCTCCAACATACAATTGAAATCTTGCCAGATGTGGCAGAGTAGGATATTGAACCTATGGTGGAACAGTTTACCAGGGCCAATGATTCAATTATTTGATTAAAGCCCCAATTAATGATGTGATATATGGGAACTCATCAGACGTGGTAAACTGGAATTTGAAAGATTTGTTTACAGTTCTCTGACTTGGTTTGAAGGAAATGCATGATGCAAAGATGATGTGTGAGAACAAGGTGACAACACCCTTTGGGGTGGCACAGTGGCTCAGTGATTAGCACTGCTGCCTCACAGCACCAGGGTCCCAGGTTCGATTCCAGCCTCGGGTGACTGTCTGTGTGGAGTTTGCACATTCTCCCCGTGTCTGTGTGGGTTTCCTCCGGGTGCTCCGGTATCCTCCCACAGTCCAAAGATGTGCAGGCCAGGTGAATTGGCCATGCTAAATTGCCCATAGTGTTAGGTGCATTAGTCAGAGGGAAATGGGTCTGGGTGGGTTACTCTTCGGCGGGTCAGTGTGGGCTGAAGGGCTTATTTCCAAACTGTAGGGAATCTAATCTAATCATCAAACAGCAATTGTAAAAATGATTAAATAATTTCCAACTCAAGTATTGTGGGAAAACTATTTGCCCACGTTGGTCTTGACAGATTGTAGATCCTGGCAGAGTGCATTTATCCCAGATCGCAGTGTGGGTTCAGATTTGGAATATCTACACTGATATGATCTCCTTGGCTTGGTGTCTGCGAGAGAAACACTGGGAACAAAGGAATCCACACTGCATTGTCTCATCAATCATCCCAAGGCATTTGATTATGTGATCAGCAGGCAGCTAGAAAATATTGGCTGCTTGCCAAAGTTGCTCGCTATGATCCCCTCTTTCAATGACAACATGACAGTTATGGACACGTGGGGGATCTCCGGAACCTTTAAAGATCCACACCGGGGTCAAACAGCATTGTTTTCTGGCACTAGCACACTTTGGCATATTCTTCTTTTTGCTGTTGTCATATTCATACAGATCATCTCCAAAGGGAATTTATGTGTCAGTCCTGGTGGAAAGGTAATTCAAAACAATGGTGCACTGGTGCTCAATAGTGTCAATGCTACACTAATATTCCATCCCAAACATCTTCAAAATGAACTCTATTATGCCTGTCAAGAGTTTGGTTTGACCACAACAACAGAAAGACAAATCCAATGGTCCAAGGTCTGCCACAATGTCATCTATCAGTATCAACAATGAAGGCCATTGAAAGCTGCAATTATTACACCCAAACTGAATGAGAGAGTATAAAACAATTGCAGTCTGACCAGGAGTACCAAACTCCAAGCCTACCAAGTGTGCATCCTCAGTGCATTTCTCTCCAGTGGAGGACAACATATGCTGTGTAGGAGAAAAGGCTGAAAAGCTTAGTTTCTACCTTTATTGTTTCAGACATATCCTTGGCTTCTTTTGCCAGGACAAAGTCAGTAACTCTGCAAATCCCATCAGCATACACTCAATGTGAAGCCTACGACATGTGGACTGGCTCAGACCAGATGGGTGGCAGTTGGGATGATGGATCACAGCCTTTAAGAGGTATTGACATTCTTAAACTTTTAATTCCAAAATGCGTTTTCTTAATTTAAGATCAGTACAGACTGTGGACATATATTCAGTAGTTTCTGGCCAAGTCCTGTAGAGAAGCCATGGAATGTTGCACCTTTACAGTGTCAGGGAGATATCAAACAGAAAGTGTTGTACCAAGAAGAGAAGCCAGCCTGATTAACTTCCCCCTTTCAGCAGGAAGCCAGCCATTGCAGACATTTTTGGCTCTTAATGTTATATTAAAAAAATGTTAAAAGTGACAGCCACCATGCTCTGTACATGTGAGTAGGAGAAGTTGTGCATGTGTACTGACCTCCATTTGAACAATAGTGTGCTGTGAAAGTCACAGTCAAAGAACCATCCACTAGTTATCTGAGTATTGCAGGTAAAAGGATTCTCTCACTCCGCATACTCAAAGCCAAGTGACGAGCAGGTCGGTAAGAAGGAAATGAGATAAAAGGATTTCAAACAACACGCCATGGTCTGCTTTCCATAAAAGTGACCCAAGAAAACTGATCCCATACATCTCCTAATCTTTAACTTCTTTGGGACTCATTTCTTATCTGAAATCTGTGATGCAAGAATATTTCTTTTTGCATTTTGTAACAGATGAATTCCCTGCATTTGGGAGGCTGAGGGGTTGATAGAGAGGAGTTAGAGGGAAGTAGTCACACCTAAGTGAAAGGATAAAGGTAACTGGGTGACCATCAGGAGAGGGAAAGGGAAAAGGGACAGTGCAGGGATCCATCCCCTGTGGCCGTTCCCCTCAGTAATAACTATAACAGCTTTGGATAATGTTGAGGTGGGGGGGGGGGGGGGGGGGGGGGGGGGAATGGCCAACCTGCCAGGAGAAAGCCTCAGCTGTCTCTAGCACTGAACCTGACTCTGTGGCTTAGAAGGAAAGGGGAGGATAGTGATAGCAACAGACAGGAGATTCTGTGGTCACGCACGAGACTCCTGGGGCCTCCTTTCCCATCCCCCAATTCCTTTCCCAGCCTCTCCTGCTCCCTTCCACTCCTCCCTGCCACTAACCGGATTCATTCCTCCCATTGACCAACCAAGTCGTACCCTCTACCTGTCTAACTGTCCCCACTTCACCACCCTGCCCCCGCCAACCCCTTTATCTGCAGCTCCCCCACACCCACCCCCAGTCCTGATGAAGGGTTACACCCAAAATGTTGACTTCTCCACCTCCTGATGCTGCCTGGCTTGCTGTGCTTTTCCAGGTACCAGATGTCTCAGCTCAAGTCCACAGGATTAATAAGGGGGAGGGTGAGCAGCCAGAAGTTATGGTACACATCAGTACTAATGACAAAGCTAGGGAAAGCAATGAGGACCTGAAAAGTAAATATAGGGAGTTAAGTTGGAAGCTAGAAGGCAGGACGAGCAGAGTAGTCATCTCAGGATTGCTACCGGTGCCACAGGCTGGTGGGGCTAGGAACAGAGAGCAAGCTGGTGTAGGAGAGAAGGTGGGGCCTGTTCAAGGAGGATGGGTTGCACCTGAACTGGAGAGGCACCAATATCCTGGGTGGGAGGCTTGCAAGAGCACCTCAGGAGGATTTAAAGTAATTTGGCAGGGTGTGGGAACCAGAGCTATGGATCAGAGGATGGATAGCTGGTGAACAGGCAGGTACAGTGTGCAGAGTCTGTGAAGAAGGGTAACCAGTTGATAGGGCAAAGGTACAGTCAATGTGATGGGTTGATGTGCCTATTTTAGTGCACGAATTATCAGGAATAAGGGTGATGATCTTAGAGCATGGATCAGTACTTGGAACTACGATGTTGTGGTCATTATGGAGACTTGGATATCACAGGAGCAGGAATAGTTGTTGGATGTTCTAGGGTTTAGATATTTTAAAAGGAATAGGGAGGGAGGTAAAAGAGATGGGAAGAGTGGTATTGCTAATCAAGGATAGTATCACAGTTGCAGAAAGGAAGGTTGTTGAGGAGTGTTTGTCAACAGCGTCAGTATGGGTGGAAGTCAGAAACAGGAAAGGAGCATCACTTTTTTGGGAGTTTTCTACAGCCCCCCAATAGCAACAGAGATGGAGGAGCAGATTGGGAGGCAGGTTTTGGAAAGGTGCAGAAGGAACAGAGTTGTTGTCATGGATGACTTCAACGCCTCTAATATTGATCGGAACCTCCTTAGTGCAAATAAGTTTGGATGGAGCAGATTTTGTCAGGTGTGTCCAGGAAAGATTCCTGACTCTATATGTAGATAGGCCGACCAGAGGGGAGGCCATATTGGATTTGGTGCTTGGCAACAAACCAGGTCAGGTGTCAGATCTCTCGGTGGGAGAGCATTTCAGTGATATCGATCACAACTCTCTGACCTTTACTATAGTTACGGAGAGGGATAGGAGCAGACATTCTGGGAAGGTATTTAATTGGGGGGGGGGGGTGGGATTACAATGCCATTAGGCAGAAACTGTGGAGCATAAATTGGGAGCAGATATTCTCAGGGAAATGCACAACAGAAATGTGGAGGTTGTTTCGTTAACACTTGCTCCCAGAGCTGGACAGGTTTGTCCCACTGAGGCAAGGGAGGGATGGTAGGGCGAAGGAACCTTGGATGACAAGAGATGTGGAACATCCAGTCAAGCGGAAGAAGGAAGCTTACTTAAGGTTGAGGAAGAAGGATCAGACAGGGTCCCATAGGGTTACCAAGATAGCCAGGAAGGAACTGAAGAATGGACTTAGGAGAGCTAGAAGGAGGCATGGTGGGTAGGATTAAGGAAAATCCCAAGGTGTTCTACCTTTATGTGAGGAACAAGAGAATGGCCAGAGTGAGGTTAGGGCCAATTAAGGATAGTGAAGGGAAATTGAACCTGCAGTTGGAGGAGGTAGGGGAGGTCCTTAATGAATACTTTGCTTCAGTATTCATTAGTGAGATGGAGCTTGTCATTTGTGGGGACAGCGTGAAACAGACTGATACACTCAAAGAGTTTGATGATAAGAAGGAGGATGTGCCGGAAATTTTGAAAAACATGAGGATAGATAAGTCCCCTGGGCCAGATCGGATATACCCAAGGGTACCACAGAAACCAAGGGAAAGGATTGATGCGCCTTTGGTCATGAATGTTAGCATCCTCATTGTCCATTGGAGTAGTACCAGATGATTGGAGGGTGGAAACCATTGTTCCCTTGTTCAAGAAATGAAATAGGAATAACCCTTGGAATTACAGACCAGTCTCACATTAGTGGTGGGCACATTGTTGGAGAGGATTTGGAGAAACAGGATTTATGATTATTTGGGAAGGCATAGCTTGATTAGAGATAGTCAGCAAGGCGTTGTGAGGGGCAGGTCATGCCTTATACACCTTATTGAACTCTTTGAGGATGTGACAAAATGCAATAATGAAGGTAGAGCAGTGATTGAGATATATAGGGATTATAGCAAGGTGTTTGATAAGGTTCCCCATGGTAGGCTCATTCAGAAAGTAAGGATGCAGGGAAATTTAGCTATCTGGATACAGAATTGGCTAGCCCATAGAAGGCAGAGGATGGTGGTAGATAGCTAGATAGCAAGTATTCAGCCTGGAACTCAGTGACCAGTGGTGCTCCGCAAGGAACACTTCTGGGACCTCTGCTCCTCCTGGTTTTTATAAATGACTTGAATGAGGAAGTGGAAGGCTACATTAGTAAGTTTGCTGATGACACAAAAATTGGTGGAATTGTGGATAGTGTGGAGAGTTGTTGTAGGTTGCAATGGCACGTTGACAGGATGCAGAGCTGGGCTGAGAAGTGGCAGATGAAGTTCAATCTGGAAAAGTATGAAGTGATTCATTTTGGAAAGTCAAATTTGAGTGCAGATTACAGGGTTAAAGGAAGGATTGTGGCAGTGTGGGGGGACAGAGGGATGTTGGGGTCCATGTCCATAGATCCCTCAAAGTTGCCACCCAAGTTGAAAGGATTATTCGGAAGGCATTTAGGGTGTTGGCATTCATTAGCAGGGGATTGAGTTTAAGAACCACGAGGTTATGCTGCAGCTCTATAGAGCCCTGGTTAGACCACACTTGGAATATTGTGTTCAGTTCTGGTCACCTCATTTTAGGAAGGATGTGGAAGCTTTAGAGAGAGTTCAGAGGAGATTTCCCAAGATGCTGTCTGGACTGGAGGGCATGCATCATGAAGAAAGGTTGAGGGAGCTAGGGCTTTTCTCATTGGAGTGAAGAAGGATGAGAAGTGACTTGATAGAGGTGTGCAAGATGATGCGAGGAATGAATAGAGTGGTTAGCCAGAGACTTTTTCCCAAGGCAGAAATGGCTGCCATGAAGGGGGATAATTTTAAAGAGATTGGAGGAATGTTTAGGGGACATGTCAGAGGTACGTTTTTTATACAGAGAGTGGTGAGTGTGTGGAATGCACTGCCAGCAGTGGTAGTAGAGTCAGAGACATTAGGTACATTTAAGCGGCTCTTGTATAGGCACACAGAAGTTAGTACAATGAAGGGTATTTTGGTTAGTTTGATCTTAAAGTAGGATAAAAGGTCAGCACAACATCGAGGGCCGAAGGGCCTATACTGTGTTATACTGTTCAACGTTCTATGTTCTACATACTGTGTTAAATCGATGAAGCCTGGATAAACTGAATTCTTTTAAAACATAAATTCATTTATTGTGGGAGATAGGAACAAAGAAAGATTGAATCCTTTTTCAACTAAACCTTGTTATGACCAATGGATGGGGTGGGTGAATAAAGAAAAGGAGTCAGTTCATCCGGTCTTAGCCAGAAGCTTAATGATTTGGAATATCCGTTTGTATCTGTAATAGCTTCCGGAATCTCACTCAGGACCTGGTGGGAAGAAGCTGAACACCTTTTTTTATGGTGAACTAGCCCCTTGTCCGACCTTCTGAGTATCCTTACCTCTGCTACATGGAGATGTGTCGGCATGATATGAAAATGGTGGACATTGACAGCAACAATTGAGAGACAGAGCAATGACTATTGGAGGCTGACTGTAATGAAGGGCCTTGGCAAAGGGGAGCAAACACAAGAATGTGTGCCCCTGGGCTAACTAGCTCAGTGTTAATGAGGGCTTTCAATCTCAATTATCAAAGGACGTCCACCTTTCTTGTCAAAAATAGCCTGAACATTATCTAGCATAGGCGTAAATGCTGCAACACACTTACATATGGAAATAACAAGCAGATAAATCATGCAATCAGTACCATAATCACGTACAAATAAAACAGTCTGGAAATACTCAAGCAGTCTGGCTGCATCTGAGGAGAGGGACTGTGTTAACATTTCTGCAGCACAAGTCTTCAATACTATTGCTGGAATATTGTCACAACCCATGGCTTTTACATTATTGAGTGCCTTCAGCTAGCCAAGAAGAAAGGCCAGAGAGAACAGAAGCCAGTGAGCCCAATCTCTTTCTCAGTTCACTGTCTTCCTCTATTGCAAGTGTGTCAGAAACATGGCACTCAGCCACAAACATCATCAACAAGCACATCGACCTCGACCCAATATTCCGGCCACTACAACGAAAAGCTGGAACCAGCAACCGGAAGCAGCAGAAACGGAACCAAATAAATTCCAGAAGACACAGTACACAGGAGGCTCCAAAGCACTGAAGATGTCACCTAGACAGGGGACGAAATGTTTGCAAATCAATTTCCCAGCTTGGCAAACTTACCCACAGCTACAACAACTGACGCCCGAGCTACAAATCTTTACACAAACCTTGAGCAGCCACTGGCTTGCTAAAATGCAGCTCCGAAGCCAACAAAGAGTTGACCAACATGGCGCAATACGATTGTGACTTGAAACAGATGGCTGCTAGCAATACCATTTTGTCATATATCACAGCATTTTAATTTATGAAAGGGCACCCATTTACAATGTGTTAAAATTGGGTCGATTGATGCACATCCTTTTCCACAACTATCGCTGGTATGAGAAATGCCAAACGCTTCCTCATAAGCCTATCACAGTAATCCCTTGTATAAAACAGCATTTACTATGACAGTTCCTCTCTCGTGCTATCTTAATCATGTCTCCTTCTATATTATCCAATTATTTTGCCACATCTCCCTTTTCCATAATTTCTTTCTATAGATTTAAAGACAGTCACGTAGGAAAGGCCAAGTGTGGAATTTGCAAAGCAATAGGAATTCCAGTGTGAACATGCAGTCACCGTTGGATATTTTCCCTCTGCTGTCTGGATCACTCTTTGTCGGTGAGTGAGGACAGCTATTTGGCAGCAACTGGATATATTTGGAGTGAAGCATGGTGATTCTTCAGCAAAAACTGAATAATAGCTAGATGTAAAACTGACTTTTATTCTCTGTAAAACAAAGGATATTTATTTAGTTTTTAACAAGATAACATAGCAGATTTAAACGCTCAATATCACAATTAATTGTCAGCAGCAGACAGAATAATGTTTGAAACTGAAAACAAAATCAGTCAGGAGCCAAAAGCAATTTTCTGGATATCCTCAGGTTTTTAAAAATCAGTATTCAACTGTAGCCCAATTTATTAAGAAAGAATTACACAAAGAATTAGGCTGTTAATATGAACATTCTTGACAGATACATGTGTTCAAATATGTTTCGCAATAATTACTAATAAATTACTCCCCATCCTTGAGATCTTCTTGATAAAGAAATGCCTAATGCCAGGTGTTTGTTTTCTAGATAAAAGGTGTTTCATTTGGAAAAAGGAATGTCCTGACAAACTGTGAGGGTCAAATGATCCCTTGGAAAAACAAACACATACTTCAGTTACCCCTTGTTTTACTCTTACGGCAAAATGATTCCGTGAATGGCAAAGGAATGTTGAAGCCATGTTTTCAATAGAAAGTGAGATGGTATCAGTGAAAGCAACATGGAAAATGTTTTGTGCATGTGTGCCTCTGTGCTAAATAGCTCAGTGCTAATGAGGGCTTTCAATCTCAATTATCAAAAGGCCGTCTACTCTTCTTGTCAAAAATACCCTGAAAATTACCTGGTACCCATGTAAATACTGCAACACACTTCCACGTGGAAATAACAAGCAGATAAATAGTGAAATCATTACCATAATCACATAAAAAAAACAGTCTGGAAATGCTTAAGCAGTCTGGCTACATCTGAGGAGTGGGACACAGTATTAACATTTCAGGTTGATGATCTTCATCAGAACTTTTTAAAAAATTCATTTGTGGGATCCTTAAATGTGATAGAGTCATAGAGTCATGCAGCACAGAATAAGATCTTTCAGTCCAACTCTTCCATGCCAATCAAATTTCCCAAACAAAAACTTGTCCCACTTGGCCCAATCCCTCTAAACCTTCCCTATTCATGCACCTATCCAAATGTTTCTGATATGTTGTAACTGTTCCTGCATCTACCACTCCCTCTGCCAGTTTATTCCACACACAAATCACCCGCTGTGTGAAAAAGTTGCCCCTCAGGTCTCTTTTAAATTTGCTCCTCACATTTTAAAAATATGCCCCTGATTTTGAACTCACCAACCCTAAGGTACCTTTGCTATTCACCTCATTTATGGCCTTCATGATTTTATAAACCCTAATAAGGTCATCCCTCAATCTCCTACGCTCCAGGGAAAAAAGACCCAGCCTATCCAACCTCTCCTTACAAATCAAACTCTCCATTCCCAGCAGCATCCTGGTAAATCGCTTGTGAACCCTCTCCAGCATAATAATATCCTTCCTATAGCAGGGTGACCCGAACTGTACGCAATACTCCAGAAGAAGCTTCACCAATGTCCTGTGTAAGCTCAATATGACATACCAATTCAATGGCCTGAGTAATGAAGGTAAGTGTGCTAAATGATTTTTTAAACACCTTGTATAACTATGATGCAACTTGCAAATAACTAAGTACCTGAACCCTTAGGTCTCTCTGTTCCACAACAGTCCCCAGGACCCTCCCATTATTTGTACAAGTCCTGCCCTTGCTCGTTTTACCAAAATGCAATACCTCTCATTTATGCAAATTAAACACCATCTGCCATTCCTCAGCCCATTGGTCCAATCGATCCAGATTGTTTTGTAATCTTGGATATCCTTCTTCACTGTCCACGATATCACCAATCTGGTTGTCATCCACAAACGTACTAATCAGTTTCTCCTAAATTCTCATCTAAATCATTTAAAGAGGTTGGTGTGAGTTCCCTTCTAGAACCACTGAAACCCAAGTGGGTAGGTTCATCAACAATGCTGTTAGGGAGGGATTTCCAAGACTTGAATCCACTGACAATGAAGGGATGGTGATAGAATTCCATACCAGGATGCTGGGTGAAGAGGCACCTGTATGTGGCGGTGCTTTTGTGCATTTCATACTTTGTCTATCCAAGTCTATCCAGAAGCCACAGATTTAGAAGATGTTCTTGTACTGTTGGTATTTTTCAGGGCATCTTGTACTTGGATGCACTCTGCTGTCACTGCACATCAGTGGGAGATGGTGTGTCAAGGAAGCAGAATGCTTTGTCTTGAATTATGCTGACCTTCTAAAGTGTTGTTGGAGCTGTACTCATCCAGCCAAGTGGAGGTATTCTGTCATATACTTAACTGTGCCTCATAGGTGACTGACAGGCTTTGTGGAATCAGATTCCTAGCCTCTGACCTGCACTTCTAGTCACAGTATTTATACACCTTGTCCATTTTAGTTTGTAGTCAATGGTAAACCCAGAATGTTGAATATAGGCGATTCACCAATGTCAAAGCCATTGAATACCAAGGGGAGAGGGTTAGATTCTCTCTTGTTAGAGATTATCATTGCCTGATAGTTGGTTTGTGGCACAAACATAAATTAGCCTAAATGCTATCCAGGTCTGACTGCATGTAGACTCGAGTTGTTTTGGTGTCTGAAAATGTCTAAATGTTACTGATCGTAATGAAATAATCAGCAAACATCCAGATTCTGACTTTATGAGGGAAGAAAGGCCCTTGGTGAAGCAGCTGAAGACAATGGCCTTACACATTATCCTGAGGACCTCCTGCAGTGATGTCCCAGATTAGATTAGATTACCTACAGTGTGGAAACAGGCCCTTTGGCCCAATAAGTACACACCGACCCGCCGAAGCGCACCCACCCAGACCCATTCCCCTAAACCTATCCCTACACCTAACACTACGGGCAATTTAGCATGGCCAATTCACCTAACCTGCACATTTTTGGACTGTGGGAGGAAACCCACGCAGACACGGGGAGAACGTGCAAACTCCACACAGTCAGTCGCCTGAGGCGGGAACTGAACCCGGGTCTCTGGCGATGTGAGGCCACAGTGCTAACCACTGTGACACCGTGACACCCAGAGTTGAGATGATTGACCTCCAACAACCACAACAATCTTCCTTTGTACTGACTATAATCCTAAATAATGGAGAATATTCTCCCAATTCCCATTGATTCCAGTTTTACTAAAGCTCCTTAACTCCACTCCATCAAATGGGGCCTCGATGTCAAGGGCGATCACCCTGACCCTCTGCAGTTCAGCTCTTTTGTCCAAGCTCTTTTGGAACAAGGCTGTAATGAAGTCAGGAGTGGAGGGGCCAGGCAAAATCCAAACTGAGTGCCAATGAGCAGGTTATTGCTGAGCAAGTGACACTTGATAGCACTGTCAACGATCCCTGTCACCACTTTATTACTGAAGGGGAGTAGACGAATGGTGAGGTAATTGACCAGGATGGATTTGTTCTCCTTTTTGTGGATAAGGCATGCCTTGGCAATTTATCCCATTGCTAGTTTGATACTAGTGTTGTATCTGTACTGGAAGAGTTTGTCTAGGGACACTGATAGTTTTGGAGCACAGGTCATCAGTTCTATTGCTGGAATGTTGTCTCACAAACCTTGGCTTTTGCAATATTCAGTGCCTTCAGCCATTACTTGGAGCAAATCAAATTGGTTAAAGACTGGCACCTGTGATGTTGGGAACTCAGAAAAAGATTGGGTTGGATCAAGCATTTGCTACTTCTAGCTGAAGATGAATACAGATGCTTCAGCCTTGTCTTTTTGCACTGAGAAGCTAGGCTTCCCCATCATTGAGGATTGGGATATTTGTGGAGCCTCCAATCCTTGTTGGTTGTTTAACTGTCCACCATTCACAGCTGGATGCAGCTAAACCTCAGAGCTTAGAGCTGATGTGCCTCCCACTTGCTGCTGATGGCATTTTGCATGTTACAGCTTCACTAGGTTGAATCTGCATTTTTCAGTCTGTCTGGTACTGCTCCTGACATGATCTCCTGCACTCTCCATTGAACTGGGGTTGATCTCCTGGATTGATGTTAGAGTGGGGGATATGCTGGTCTCTGAAGTTGCAGGTTGTGGCTGAATACAGTTGTTCTGATGATGGCCCACAACACCTCATTCAAGCCACAATTCGAGGTACCAGATCTTTTCAAAATCCATCCCATTTAGCAAACCATAATGCCACATAAGATGATGAAAGGTTTTGTTATGATCAGACCCTGGGTGAGATTCCACAAGTTATTATGGTTCCAGATAAAATTCCCAACATTAGTGGGAACCTGGATGAGAAGGGATAAATTGATTCTCCTTCTTTATTGGTCACAACAAAAGTTAATTTATGAAGTGTTTACTTGTTTAGAGAAATCATTTTCCTATACCAAATTAACATATTTTAAATGAAGACAATTTAACCAGTTGTTGTAGTTCTGTTCGCCGAGCTGGGAGTTTTTGTTGATTAGAGATTGGTATTTTTGATCGGGGTATAATTTAAACTAATTGACCGAATTTGAATTTGTTTTTGTCTCCAGGCAATGAACTACTCGAGCTGTTCAACCCAGTGTTACACACATTACTGTACATACATTGCCTTATTGAGAACACTTGGTGCTGTATCCAGTAGTTCTGCTGCTTTTAACTCTCTTAAAGGTACACCCACATCTTCATAACAAAGCTACTAATCCTTCCTCACCCATTACTCACTACCAATTACTCATCTTAATTTTAAGATTCTCATTTTTGTTTTCAAATTGCTCCATGATCTAGCTCCTCCATTACCCCATAATCTCTTTTGACAATCCTCTGAGATATCTGCAGACTCTGATTTTGGCCTGGAGAAAGTGAGGACTGCAGATGCTGGAGATCAGAGTTGAAAAGTGTGTTGCTGGAAAAGCACAGCAAGGTCAGGCAGCATCCGAGAAGCAGGAGAATCGATGTTTTAGGCATAAGCCCTACATCCTGTAAAAACATTGTCCCTTACTCCCAAATCCTCTGCCTGCACTGCATCTGCTGCCAGGAGGAGCAATTCCACTCCAGAACACCCCCGATGGCCTCCTTCTTCAAGGACTGCAATTTCCCCTCCCACATGATCAACAATGTCCTCCGCTCATCTCCTTCACTTCCCAAACCTCCGCCATTGAACCCCACAATCCCAACACAACAAAGATACAACACAATCACCCCCCCCCCAACTCCCCAGACCCTGCCCCACCCTGGTCCTCACCTTCCATGCCACCGAACTTTGGAGACAACACATCATCCTTTGCCATTTCTACCACCTAGAGTCAGACTCCACCACCAGAGATATACCTCCTTCTCCACCCCTATCTGCAGAGACCATTCCCTCCATGACTCCCTTGTTAGGTCCATGCCCCCCACCAATTTACCCTCCACTCCTGGCACCTTCCCTTGCCACTACAAGAGGTGTAAAATCTGTGTCCACATCTCCACCCTTGCCTCCCCCCAAAGCCTGAAAGGATCCTTCCACATCTGGCAGAGATTTACCTGTATTCCACACACATCGTCTGCAATGTCTATTGCTCACAATGTGGTCGCCTCTATATTGGGGAGACAGGACACCAACTCGCGGAATGTTTCAGAGAACATCTCTGGAATACATGCAGCAAATAACCCCAGTACCCTGTGGCTGACCACTTCAACTCCCCCTCCCACTCCGTCAAGGAGATACAAATCCTGGCCTTCCTCGACCGTTATATCCTAGCCACCTGATGCCTGGAAGAGGAACGCTTCATCTTCTGCCTTGGGACCCTCCAACCACGTGGCATCAATGTTGATTTTGCCAGTTTCCTCATCTCCCCTTCCCCACCTCATCCGAGATCCAACTCTCCAAATTGGCACTGCCCTCTTGAACTGTCCCACCTTACCAGTTTCCTTCCCATCTATCCATTCCATCTTCTGCTCCATCCTATCACCAACACCCACCTCTCCATCTACCTATTGCCTTCCCAGCTACCTTGCCCCCTCAGCCACACTCCCCCTTCTATTTATCTCTCAGCCTCCTTCCCCTTCCCACCCCTGATGAAGGGCCTCTGCCCGAAACTTTGATTCTCCTCAGATGCTGCCTGGCTTGCTGTGCTTTTCCAGCACCACACTTTGTGACTCTAATTGGGGCCTTTGGAATATCCACAATCTTCATCATTCTGCTGCTTTGCCTTCAGCTCTGTAGTTTCCTCTCTCTACCTCACTTTCCTCCCCTAAGACACTCTTGAAAATCTCTTTGACAAAGCCTTAATTTCAGTGTCATTCTTTGTTTTACAATGTCTTGAAATGTTTTATTGTTTAAAGGCATTAGATAAATTCCTATTATTGTTGAAGACATTATGTTGTACAACAGCTTCCCTTCAGCCAATAAGTTTTGATGTAGTGAGATGTACTTTCTATTTTACTAAAATCACTTTCAACACTCTGACCACCTTCAATTCATCCAACTTTTCATAACTCCCATTTCTCTCTAGTTCAACAATTACTCCACCACGTCCACTCTACTATGAAATCTGTGGAATTTTTTCTGACTGTTTACGCCTTTCATTAATTTATTATGAATTCATGGTGTGTGAGAGTTGCTGACAATGCCAGTGTTTATTGGCCAGCAATCCATTCCACGTGTCTCTGGTGACAATTGGCTTTAATGCCATGGGTTAAATGGATTTGAGGAACATCAGTCTGGTTCATGGCACAAAGATGATCATAATGATGAGTGATTGGCAATTTCATTCAAAAAGATGTTCAGTGATGTCTGTGGTGTGAAATGAAAACAAAATAAAAAGCAGAAGGGATACTTTACTGCATCAAACCAGCCTTCTGCATCTTAGTGTAGACTAGATAAAGACTCAAACTCTGATAACAAATCCACAAAGTCTTAGTAATATAAAACAAAGAACTGTGGATGCTGAGATCTGAAACAAATAAAAGCAGAAGTTGCTGTAGAAACTCAGCAGATCTGGCAGTGTCTGTGAAGAGAAAACAGTTCACATTGAGTCCACTGACCTTTCTTTAGAACCTCAAAGTTTTAGTTTAATTGTGTTTGTATTTCCATGTGCTGGTTGTACTTGCTAAATTTTTGTGGGCTATAGATTTTAACAGAGTTGGTCAAACTCTGTTACCTTAATGGTGGCTAAATCCTAACATACAACTCTGTTAGTATCAATCACTTGACATTAAGACAAATAAGTGGATTCAAACTTGAAATGTGATGCCTTAGGCTTGATGAGAAATGCTGTATGAACAAAAGGTAGATGTTCCTTCAACATCCATCACCTTAATGATGATAAAATAGTACCAAAAATAACACATTGAAAAAATGTTGAAACCTTGAAAATGTTATGTTTTAAACTGACTCGTGTCTTTTAATTGGTTAGAAATATGGAGTATGCAGAAAATCTGGTCGATACTCAAAGAGGTAATTCAAGAGTAATCCGAATTCAACAGAATGTAAAATGAGGTGGGGTTGGAAGTGGATAGCCAATTTAATCTAATCCAGTCAGTCTCTTGTTTGGCTGATTTAATTAAAACGATTCCCCAAGTGTTGAATTATTGCCTGTGGTAACATAATGCAACTAGTAGCAGTTGGAGAGTAATATTATCCCATCCTGGAAAGAGCAATGGTGGTGATTACAAGCAGTAACTACTCCCTACTCTGTCGCCTCGTGCTGTGACCACTGTTAAAAAATTGGTAATGGACTGGACAATTATCCAAGATTACAACGAGAACATGATCAATTGGGTCGATATACTGAAGAGGAGGTGAAGTTTAATTTGGTATTACATTCTGATAAAACAAACAAGTGCAGGACTTATACAGTTAATGACAGGGCCCTGGGTAGTGTTGTAGAATAGAGAGACCTAGGTACATTTTTTAACATTTGCGTCACAGGTAGACGCAGTGATTAAGAATACATTTAGCACGTTAGCCTGCATTGCTCAGATGTTTACGTGCAGGAGTTGGGAAGTCATGTTGAGGTTGTAAAGAATGTTGGTGAGGTCTCTTCTGGATTACTGTGTCCAGTTCTGGTCGCCCTGTTATAGGAAGGACATTATTAAACTGGAGAGGGTTCAGAAGAGATTTACCAGGATGTTGCTGGGAATGGAGTTATAAGAATAGGTTGGGACATTTTTCACTGGAGCGTAAGAGGTTGGGGGGGGGTCTTTATGGAGGTTTATAAATCATGAATGGCATAGATAAGGTGAATGACAAGGGACTTTTCTCTAGAATGGGAGAGTTCAAAACTAGGGGTCATATTTTAAAACTAGAGAAAGTTTTAAAAAGGACATAGGGGCATTTTTTAAAAAACACAGTGGGTGGTTTGTATGTGGAATGAACTACCAGAGGAAGTGGTGGATGTGCGTACAGTTACAATATGTAAGAGACATTTGGATAAGTATCTGAACAGGAAACAATTGAAAGGATATGGGCCAGGAGCAGGCAGTTGGGACTAGTTTAGTTTGGGAACAGGATCGCATGGACTAGTTCGACTGAAGGTTGTGTTTCAGTACTGTATGGCTCTATGACTGTGAATGATGAGAATTAAACTTTGACAGGTGGAGAAGTCCAGCAGAAAAACTTTTGTCAGTATTTGCAAGGGATCCATGAATCCTTACACAGTGTCCTATAAAATAATAAAATGATAATTAAACAAAAATTTACAGACATAAGGCCAGATTTTGTTTTGCTGAAGAGGTATGAGTTGACATGGAAATGGCGTAAGGGGGCATGGGTAAGGCCTTTTGAAAAGTTTTGTGAGCCCAGACAGTGGTTCACGATTCTTTAGAGGCTGAAAGACAAGGAGTCACGTGGGGATTCTGTGAGAGTCTGATGTAATTCACAAACATTGTGAGGGGCTACAAGAGATGCCAAACTCTGGCAATGAAACTAGCAAGGTTGGTAGTGTAGGTGTGCACTTGCTACCCACATCTTTGGAAACTGGAATCATCTGGAAAGGAGCAGGAATCCCTGATTCAAGTCCCTTTTTCTAATCCACCCATCCCTCCAACCTTCATATGGACACAGTCAAGAAGCATGAAAGTTCAGGCATATATGTTTTTACTAAGTCTTGGGTGCTCATAGAAACACTCTTTGCAACAGAGGACTTAATTGATGTAAATCAGTGTAATGGAATCTGGGAGATTACTGAGAATGAATGCCATGAGTGTTACACACAGTGAGTTTATAGTTAATGCTACCTTATGGGCCCACCACACTATCATAGGCACCACATTGCAAAAGTGAGATTGAGCCATCATAGCAATAAAACAGATAAAAGCAGCCCATTCTCTAGACAATTAGGAATTTTGAAAATAAAGGATTTGAAATGGAACAACATGGATTGTGAATAATGGGGAAAGAACCAGCCCACAATGATTTTGTATTTATATCATTCTGATGATATAAAAAATTCCAACCATTCAAAGATGTCATCAGAAAGAAATGAGTGTGAAATTAAAGGAAAAGATACTACAAAGAGACACGGAAGGCTAGGATTTTAGAATCATAGAATCCCGATAATGTGAATACCGATGAAAAATATTCATTTAGTGCTTCCCCGACCTCCTCAGACTCCACACATAACTTCCCACTACTCTCCTTGATTGGCCCTAATCTTTCTCTAGTCATTCTTTTATTCCTGATATATCTATAGAAAGCTTTAGGGTTTTCTTTGATCCTATCTGCCAATGAATTCTCATGTCGTCATTCAAGAGCCTTCTGGCTTTTCTTAGCTCTCTCTTTAGGTCTTCCCTGACTAACCTGTAACTCTCAAGTGCCCTGAGCCTTCACATCTCATCCTAACATTAGCCACCTTCTTCCTCTTGACAAGAGATTCAACTTCCTCAGTAAACCACGGCTCCTGCACTCGACAACTTCCTCCCTGCCTGACAGGTACATACTTATCAAGGACACACAGTAGGTGTTCCCTGAATAAGCCCCACATTTCAATTGTGCCCACCCCCTGCAGTTTCCTTCCCCATCCTATTCATTCTAAATCTTGCCTAATTGCATCATAACTGCCTTCCCCTCAGCCTTATCTCTTGCCCTGCGTTACATACCTATCCCTTTCCATCACTAAAGTAAACATAACCGAATTGTGGTCACTATCACCAAAGTGCTCAGCTATCTCCAAATCTAACACCTGGCCGGATTCATTACCCAGAACCAAATCCAATGTGGTAAAAGCAATGACTGCAGATGCTGGACACCAGAGTCTAGATTAGAGTGGTGCTGGAAAAGCACAGCAGGTCAGGCAGCATCCAAGGAGCAGTAAAATCAACATTTCGGGCAAAAGCACTTTTACTGCTCCTCGGATGCTGCCTGAACTGCTGTGCTTTTCCAGCACCACTCTAACCTAAATCCAATGTGGCCTTGCCCCTTGTTAGCCTGTCTACATACTGTGTCAGGAAACCCTCCTGCACACATTGGACAAAAATTGACCCACCTAAAGTACTTGAACTATAGTATTCCCAGTCAATTATATAAAACATATTTCACAAATGAATTTGTCCATCATATTTTTCTGTTTATTTTTAAAACCTTTATTGAAGATTTTCTCTGAAGGCCTTAGTCTCTCCTTGTAGTTAGCTTGGTTGTCATATTTTTGTTCTGAGACTTGAGCTGAATTTGATTGTGTAGAGTGAGCACGTGCAGCTTTTTTTAACTTCCTAAGATAAGACCATGAGACATAGGAGTGGGAGTAAGGCCATTCAGCCCATTGAGTCCAGTCCGCCATTTAATCATGGCTGATGGGCATTTCAACTCCACTTACTGGCACTCTCCCTGTAGCCCTTAATTCCTTGCCAGATCAAGAATGGTCAATCTCTGCCTTGAAGATATTTAACTTCCAGGCATCCACTGCACTCTGTGGCAGTGCATTCCACAGGCCCACCCACTCTGTGGCTGAAGAAATGTCTCCTCATTTCCATTCTAAATTGACCCCCTCTAATTCTAAGGCTGTGCCCACAGTTCCTAGTATCCCCACCTAACGGAAACAACTTTCCCAGCATCCACCCTTTCTAATCCATGCATTATCTTATAAGATTCTATTAGATCTCCCCTCGACCTTCTAAACTGTAATGAATACAATCCCAGGATCCTGAGGCGTTCATGGTATGTTAGGCCTACCATTCCAGGGATCAGCCGTGTGAATCTCTGCTGGACATGCTGCCGTGCCAGTATGTCCTTCTTGAGGTGTGGGGCCCAAAACTGGACTTCGTATTCTAAATGTGGGTTAACTCGAGCTTTATAAAGTCTCAGTAGCATATCGCTGCTTTTATATTCCAACCCTCTTGAGATAACTGACAACATTACATTTGCTTTCTTAACCACAGACTCAACCTGCAAGTCAAGATGGAGAGGGGCATCAGTCAGTGGTACTGAGGGAAATATGATCCTTTAAATTCTGATCTTTACTCCTTCAAAAAATATCAAAATTATTTGAACAAGAGGAGAATTCAAGTACGTTACTTGATGGATTGGATTTTGTTGAATTAAGAAAAAGGTTCAGATTCCACACCTGTTGATAACATGTTTTGATTTGTGTCTTTAGACTGGGATGGAGGATGTACAGTGCTTGAAAACAGGCGCATGTATCATAATTTGAGCTTTTTTCTAATGCAGACCACAAATGTTGTGCTTCCTGTGAATTAAAACTATTGTTGTGTGAACCCCAGCACTAAATGCACTTTTAAATGGCTGCACAAAGTTAGCTGGGGCCAAAGTCATGCAAGGCTAACACCACTTAACACCAACCTACATGACTTGAAACTAGCCTGTACCTCTTTGTGACTGCTGTAGCAGGGATTTAAAGTGGTTTAGAAATGCTTGTCTGACCCATGATTGAATTAACAAATGAACTTTTGTCATAGTTTCTCAGACACAAGATTGGAGTTGGAGAATTGCCTCGAGAATAACTTCTCCTCCTGCCCTTGCACCATTGCCTTTATTTCCTTGGCCACCTTCTATTTCTCTTCTGTACACTGTGACACAGTCCAAAAACACATTAGTTTACACATGATTACTCTTGATACCCAGCTATATTTCACAACTGCCTCTCTCAACACCACCACTGAATCAGGTTGCTTGCAAGGTCCAATTCCTCCAATTAAATATGGTCTCTGTCCTGCTAGAAACTCCAATCCATGGTTTCCAACACCATCTGTCTCCCTGGCAAGTGTCTGAGGCTGATGCTGACTGTAGTATTTGACACATAGATGAACTAATGAGTTATCTATGCCATCACTTGGTCTACCTATACCATATCTCTGATATCACTCAACACTGTCCTTTATCTTAGGCAGCCTCGTGTATTCTGTCCTCTATTAACTTGAATTATGTTGTGTCTTAATTATCACCAAGGCCCCATCACTCATCATCCCAGCATTTGCAGAGTTGGCTTCCAGTGAAGCAATGCTTTGATTTAAAAAGCCTCATCATTGTTTTCAAACCTCCCATGGCTTAACCCTTCCTTGGGCATTTCTCTGCCTTCTCTTCCTCCACTGCAGGTGCACCAAAGCCAATGTAACTGCTGCATTTAGCTGGCCAAGCAGTTTACACTGAGATAAGGATCTGTGAAGAAATAGCAGGAAAGAGATGTTTGGCTTCCTTTTGAGAACTCACCCAAGTCAAGTCAATCTGTGAGCCTTTATCAGGCTGATGCTATTTTCAGTGAAAGCTGGCTCTGTAGTCACATCACCGTGGTGAGTCCAATCTTGCTTGACCCATGATTGCTTGCTCTCTTCGTCAACCAACCATGTGTGAGAAATTTGTAACCTTGAGCATATTAGTGCATTCCATTATGTAGGATCTAGCTCACACTGAGTTGGTTAGACCAGGCAGTCTGCATCCCGGAAAGCAACAGTTTCAGCAAAGCAATGTCTTAGTTATCAAGGACACATACCACTGAAAAAGTGGATCCTCACCAGAGCTCCTAAGAAGTCTATCTCATCAGGTACATGCCTCAAGTATTTGGCCTGATTTTGCTTAACAGGATTGCAAGTGTGAATATAGGCTGTTGTGTTAATAAGTCTTGCATTATCCTAATAAAATATAGAAGAGGTTCCTAACGATTGCAGCTGGGAATGCTTTGCGAATTTAAAACTACAACTTTAACCTGACGTTGGGAATCCAAACATTATCCTCCTTGCCCTTTTTAAACATTCCTGTCAATCCCAGAAGTTTGCCCCCAATGTCTTGTTTTATGTAATACCGCTTCGATTTAAAAGAATATCGCAGTTCAGTTTTGAAACAAGGAAATTAGTTCCTCTGTGTTTTGTAACAGGAAGATTCAAATGTCACTGTAATATCATTGAGATAAAAAACAGAGAAATAGACCATCTCACAAATGGAACAATATAACGAGGGATGGCTTCTGAAATCTCAGCAGCTGGTCTTGGAGGAACAAATGGGACTGGGACTGGGGGCATTGGCAGAGTTTAGTAAATGGGATGCAACATGGAGTATTAAAGTGATAAAACGCAGAGGAAAGAATAACAAAATTGCATACGGGTTGGTAGTGATGGGAATTTAGATGTTGGATCTGGGGGAATTAGGGGGCATAGACTGAGGGGAAATAATTACTATCAAAGAGAGCCACATCGGACCATGGTCTTCCAATCGCTATTTTGTCAGAGTCACCTTAACCTGCCTCATCATATGCCGCTCGCTGCTTTCCACTCAAAAAGGAAAACTAAAACGTCAAGGAAAGAATTAGCAGGAGAAAAGCAAAAGAGGAGATAGAGGAGACAGAACTAAGGAAGGAGAGACAAACAATAGTGTGAAGAGTATGGAGATAGGTAAAAGAATTCACTGTAGATCAGCAAGTACACAAATAATTGTAAGAAGTTATAATTGAAAGGATTGTGACAAATGGAAACTTCCTTCCCAATGTAAATGATTGTGAGTTGATGGTTTTGAAAGGATGCCATGAGGAAGACCTTGTTCATTGAGTACAGTAATAAATGCTCATTATGTTATGTTCAATGCTTTGCTGAGCCAGCTGTGTTTGTTTTCTGACATTGTTTCTATCACAAATAATCTTAGAAACAGTGATGTCAGGTTATATCTTATCAATGATCTGCTCCTGACAGCACAGCAACCATTTATCACAAAGAACACCATAATAAAGGTTATCTGTAATGGAGCTGCCCTGTATCATTGCGCTGCAACTATTAATCAAAAGCCAACACCCACTTAGTGATAAAGGAATTAAGACCGAAACCCTGCCTTTGTAAACCTGAGACACCAGAGTTAAAGTCTATCAAACTGTTTCTAGGACCTGAGCAATCCTGATTATCACTGACTTTGATGTACGTGTTTACAGGGATAGTGGAACAAAAGTAAAACACAGAAGGGATTGTTTAGCTTTGAATATTATTGATGAGTCGATGTTCAGATTAGTGTAAGAGAGACAGTACACAGAGGGTTTATTGAGTAGCTTTGTCAACCTTGATAATTGTTTTGATTGCATAGGTCACTCACACACATTAAATTTCTCTATAGACGTGATTGTTCTACAGAACTTGAGAAAACATTATGACTGGAATAATTATAGTTGATGGGAATCTTGCAGTATGTGTGTAAAAATTGATGAATGTTGGGCTTTATATTTGCTTGTTGCTTGTCTGCCACACAAACTCTGTATTATTCATTTGTTCAACATCACTTTGTGTTCAACATAATACAGAAGAATAAAAGCTAATTTTAAGCATTATTGTTACTTCTATGTTCAAATATTGATCTGTAAAAAGAAATCTCATGCTGAAAGACTTACACCGGTTTTTGCCCTCCAGGAATCTTTAGTGGCGTAAGATTTCCCAAGAGTTTCAGAAAAGCATAATTAAACAAAACTTGTCACCAAACCTCCCAAATCAGATTGGATTGTCAAAAGTTCAATCAAAGGCTAGGCTTTAAGCACAGTCTTAAAAGAGGAGTGATAGACATGTGGTGATGTACAACTAGGAAGATGAAGATAAATCGGCATCAGTGAAATAATTAAGACCAAATGATGTTAAAATTTTACAAAATTAGCATTATAGTATTGGACATGGCTCATTGGTTTAACACTGCTGCCTCTCACCCACCAGGGAACCGGGTTCAATTCCAGCATCGGGTCACTCTCTGTGTGGAGTTTGCACATTCTCCCTGATTCTGCACGGATTCCCTTCGGGTGCTGCAGTTTCCTCACACAGCACAGAAATATGCACGTTAGGGTGGGTTGGACGTGGTGAATTGCCCCATAGTGTCCAGGGATGGGTAAGCTAATGGATTAGCCATGGGAAATGAGGGCGGGGGATAGGGTATTGGGGGGTGGGGGGGGTGGCGGAGAGGGGAACGGAGGTAGGTGGGTATTCTTCAGAGGCTCAATGTGGCCTCAATGGGCCAAATGGTTTGCTTCCGCACTGTAGGGATTCTCTTAAATGGCCTGATTGACAAGTGCAGCATCTCCAATTTAGGGTTTCTGGAGTCTGCCATTCCTTGAATTAAAAACTCCACGAAAGATCCCTTTATACTTTGGGTTATAGAACATTGGAGTCACAGACTATCTGAAGAGCTGTGAACCCTCAATAGAAATCTACCAAAGGGCCACATAAAAATAAATCTCATAATTTAAAGATATACGAAGTGTAAAGAATAGTAATGTATTTTGTCTTGGAAAATACAGTTTTTAAAGTTCAACTTTTGTGCTTATAAAGTAAAGGTTTTTGAAGTGGGGAGTGGAACACTACATTTGGAAGAGACAGAATAGGCAGATGACAATACTTCAAAACCCCATAAAGCTCCAGCCCACTCTGATCCAGCAGCATGCCTTGGCATTATTCTCAGGGAATTACAGTAGCTCATCAATGTGATATGTTTTCATCACTCATGTCAGATAGTGTTGGAATTTCTTAAATGAAACTGCAGCAGCTTTACCAGTTTCAGAATGCATAAGTTCATTTTACAAAAGAACCTCAATAGAGAGCTGTTGTCATCATAAAAACTAATGCCTTATTTTAACTCCTGGCTAGTTTTGATTTAAATTAATGCTATATTGAGTTAAAAACCCACTCTCTGTTCCAGAAAAGAGGTTGGGAACTTGGCAGGAAATGGCAGAAAATCAGGCAATGCAGATGTCATTCATCAAGAGCAGTTAATATGCTCCAAGTCAACCGCTTGAGTTGTCCAACTGAGGTCTCATAAATAGGAAGGCGGGGGCTGAAAAGTGGAGTAGGGTGCAGAATGTGTGGCTTGAGATCTCCTTCAGGGATGCTGTTTTGAGCAATAAGGACCTTTTTAAAAAATGTTTCAAATAAACTTGCCTTTTCAGACCAGTTTAGCTGACAATTCAGCTTTCACTCTGGTGTCCAAGTTATCATTGCAATCAAGCCAATTCCATCATCAATACCCATTTTGCAAAATATTATATGGCTTTAAGCTGGGGCTCAGGTTTAAATCATGAAATGTCAGCTGTATGCCTTCTTAACCATTGAGGTTACATAACACTGTCCATTTTAACTGCCCAGGCCCAAGCTGGAGTTCAAAGATAACAGCGCTCCCTTACTCCATCACACAGGAACTTCTATTATTTAGAGTCTTTAATGTAAATGAAATATCCCAATGTGCTTCACGGTAGCGTTATAAAGCTATGTGTAACACTGAGCCACAGAAAGTGACATTAACATAGAATGCGTACAGTGTGGAAACAGGCTCTTCGGCCCAACAGGTCCATGCTGACCCTCCAAAGAGTAACCCACCGAGACTCAGATAATGAAACGTTTGTCAAAGGGGTAGGTTTTAATGAGTGCTCTAAAGAGAGGTAGAAAGATGGAGAGATGTAGGGAGGGAATTCCAGAGCTTAATGTCTGTGTAACAGGAAGCACAGTCATCATTGTGTGAATTAAAATGAGAGGTCCACAAATGGGCAAATCTGAGGAGGGCTGATAAATTGGAGAGTTGTCGGCTGGAGAAAGTCATAGATGCAGAGAGGTGTGAGACTCTGGAAGGATTTGGAAACAAAGATAAGAACCCCAAAGTCAAAGTATTGTAAATACTTAATAATGTAAATCATTAAGTGAAGAGGTGACATGGGAACATCACTGAATCCCAGATGATCATAAGTTCATGGACAGCAGAATAAGAGGGACCGGCTTTGAGTGCATTGGACTGTAATGAAGACATGATTGAGGGTTTCAGCAGCACACAAGTTGAAATGCGGTGAAATTGGGTGATGATATAGAAGTGGGAATAGGTGCTGGAAATGGGTGAGCTTATGTCTGAAACATCAGTTTTCCTGCTCCTCAGATGCTGCCTGACCTGCTGTGGTTTTCCAGCAACACACTCTCATAGAACATAGAACATTACAGCGCAGTACAGGCCCTTCGGCCCTCGATGTCGCGCCGACCTGTCATACCAATCTGAAGCCCATCTAATCTACACTATTCCATGTACGTCCACACGCCTGTCCAATGATGACTTAAATGTACTTAAATTTAGTGAATCTACTACCGTTGCAGGCAGAGCATTCCACACCTTTACTACTCTCTGAGTAAAGAAACTACCTCTGACATCTGTCCTGTATCTATCACCCCTCAATTTAAAGCTATGCCCCCTCATGCTTGCCGTCATCATTCTTGGAAAAAGGCTCTCCCTGCCCTCCCTATCTAACCCTCTGATTATCTTATATGTCTCCATTAAGTCACTTCTCAACAAAAACAGCCTCAAGTCCCTCAGCCTTTCCTCGTAAGACCTTCCCTCCATACCAGGCAACATCCTAGTAAATCTTCTCTGACCCTTTCCAAAGCTTCCACATCCTTCTTATAATGCGGTGACCCAGAACTGTACACAATACTCCAAGTGTGGTCGTACCAGAGTTTTGTACAGCTGTAGCATAACCTCATGTTTCTGGAACTCGATCCCTCTATTAATAAAAGCTAAAACACTGTATGCCTTCTTAACAACCCTGTCAATCTGGGTGGCAACTTTCAAGGATCTGTGTACATGGACAACGAGATCTCTCTGCTCATCTACACTACCAAGAATCTTACCATTAGCCCAGTACTTTGCATTCCGGTTACTCCGACCAAAATGAATCACCTCACCTTTGTCCACATTAAACTCCATTTGCCACCTCTCAGCCCAGCTCTGCAGCTTATCTATGTCTCTCTGTAACCTACAACATCCTTCGTCACTATCCACAACTCCACCGACCTTAGTGTCATCTGCAAATTTACTGACCCACCCTTCTACTCCCTCATCCAGGTCGTTTATAAAAATGATGAGCAGCAGTGGACCCAACACCGACCCTTGCGGTACGCCACTGGTAACTGAACTCCAGGATGAACATTTCCATTCAACCACCACCCTCTGTCTTCTTTCAGCAAGCCAATTACTGATCCAAACTGCTATATCTCCTACAATCCCATTCTTCCGCATTGTGTACAATAGCCAACTGTGGGGAACCTATCGAATGCCTTGCTGAAATCCATATAAACCACATCAACCGGCTTACTCTCATCTACCTGTTTGGTCACCTTCTCAAAGAACACAATAAGGTTTGTGAGGCATGACCTACCCTTCACAAAACCGTGCTGACTATCCCTCATCAAATTATTCTTTTCCAGATGATTATAAATCCTATCTCTTATAACCTTTTCCAACACTTTACCAACAACTGAAGTAAGACTCACTGGTCCATAATTACCAGGGTTGTCTCTACTCCCTTTCTTGAATGGGGGAACCACATTTGCTATCCTCCAGTCTTATGGCACTATTCCTGTAGACAATGATGATTTAAAGATCAATGCCAAAGGCTCGGCAATATCCTCCCTGGCTTCCCAGAGGATCCTAGGATAAATCCCATCCGGCCCAGGGGATTTTTATATTTTCACACTCTGCAGGATTTCTAATACCTCCTCCTTATGAACCTCAATCCCCACCCAGTCTAGTAGCCTGTATCTCAGTAATGTCCTTGACAACATTGTCATTTTCTAGAGTGAATACTGTCGAAAAACATTCATTTCGTGCTTCCCCTATCCACTCACTCCACACACAACTTCCCACTACTATCCTTGATTGGCCCTAATCTTACTCTCGTCATTCTTTTATTCCTTAAATACCTATAGAAAGCCTTAGGGTTTACCCTGATTCTGTCCACCAACAACTTCTCATGTCTCCTCCTGGCTCTTCTGAGCTCTCTCTTTAGGTCTTTCCTGGTTACCTTGTAACCCTCAAGCGCCCCAACTGAGCCTTCACATAAACCTTCTTCTTCCTCTTGACCAGAGATTCCACTTTCTTCATAAACCATGGCTCCCGTGCTCTACAGCTTCCTCCCTGCCTGACAGGTACATACTTATCAAGGACACACAGGAGCTTTTCCTTGAATAAGCTCCACATTTCTAATGTGCCCATCCCCTGCAGTTTCCTTCTCCATCCTATGCTTCCTAAATCTTGCCTAATTGCATTCTAATTGCCTTTGCCCCAGCTGTAACTCTTGCCCAGTAGTATACACCTATCCCTTTCTATCACTAAAGTAAACATAACAGAATTGTGATCGCTATCACCAAAGTGCTCACATACTTCCAAATCTAACATCTGGCCGGGGTCATTCCTCAGTACCAAATCTAATGTTGGCCTGTCTACATACTGTGTCAGGAAGCCCTCCTGCACACACTGGACAAAAACTGACCCATCTATAGTACTCATGCTATAGTGGGGTGACACGGTGGCACAGTGGTTAGCACTGCTGCCTCACAGCACCGAGACCTGGGTTCAATTCCCACCTCAGGTGACTGACTGTGTGGAGTTTGCACATTCTCCCTGTGTCTGTGTGGGTTTCCTCCCACAGTCTGAAAATGTGCGGGTTAGGTGAATTGGCCATGCTAAATTACCCATATTGTTAGGTGCAGGGGTAAATGTAGGGGAATGGGTCTGGGTGGGTGCACGTCGGTGTGGACTTATTGGGCCTGCTTCCACACTGTAAGTGGTCTAATCTATAGTGATCAATAGTCAACACTTGGATAGTTGAAATCCCCCATAACAACCACCCTGTCTCTCTCACTCCTATCAAGAATCATCTTTGCTATCCTTTCCTCTACATCTCTGGAACTATTGGGATGACCTCTCCTTTCCTGTTTCTAACTTCAGCTCATACTACCTCAGTTGACGAGTCCCCAAACATCCTTTCTGCAACTGTGATATTGTCCCTGATCAACAATGCCAAACCTCCGCCACACATCTTCTCTGTTCTTACTGAAACATCTAAACCCTGAAACCTGCAACAACCATTCCTGTCCCTGCTCTATCCATGTCCCCGAAATGACCACAACATCGAAGTCCCAGGTACCAACCCATGCTGCAAGTTCATCCACCTTATTCTGGATGCTCCTGGCGTTGAAGTAGACACACTTCAAACCAACTTCTTGCTTCCCGGTGCTATCTTGTGTCCCTGAAACTTGATTTCGGACCTCCCTACTCTCAACCTTTTCTATACTCGAGCTACAGTTTTGGTTCCCATCCCCCCCCCCCCGCTGGATTAGTTTAAACCCACCCCAATAGCCTTAGCAAATTTCCCCTCCAGGATATTGGTACCCCTCTGGTTTAGATGAAGACCATCCTGCTTGTAGAGGTCCCGCCTACCCCAGAAAGAGCCCCAATTATCCAAAAATCCAAAACCCTCCCTCCTGCACCATCCCTGTAGCCACGTGTTCAGTTCCTCTCTCTCCCTATTCCTTGCCTCACTAGCATGTGGCATGGGCAACAAACCAGAGACAACAACTCTGTTCGTCCTAGCTCTAAGCTTCCATCCTATCTCCTTGAATTTTTGCCTTAAATCTCCATCTCTCTTCCTACCTATGTCGTTGGTGCCAATGTGGACCATGACTTGGGGCTTCTCCCCCTCCCCCTTAAGGATCTAAAAACACGATCAGAGATATCACAAACCCTAGCACCTGAGAGGCAACGCACCAGCCATGAGTCTCTCTCTCGTCCCCACAGAACCTCCTATCTGTCCCCCTAACTATGGAGTCCCCAATGACCATTGCTCTGCTCCTCTTCCCTTTCCCTTCTGAGCAGCAGGGACAGACTCTGTACCAGAGCCCTGTACCCCACTGCTCTCGACTCTGATCTCCAGCATCTGTAGTCCTCACTTTGTCCTGAGTATGAGATCAAAAGGTTATCTCAAATTAAATGTGACATGAAGGTTGTGAATAGATATACTTAATCCCAGTCAATTGCCAAGGAGAGGGATATAATTGATAGATATGGTTTGGAGTTTGAAATGGAGATCATAGACAACTATTTCAGTCTGCCTAATATTGAACAGGAAAAAATTTCAGTTTATCCATTACTCAGTGTCAGATATATCATCTGATAATTTAGTAACAGTTGAGGAGAAGAGAGAGGTAGTGGTGAGGTAGAGCTGGATGTCACCAGCAGACATGGGAAAACCAATGATGTGTCTATTGGGTTGATGAAAGGCAGCACCCAGATAAGGAGGGAGGATTGATCCTTGGGAAACACCAGAGGCATTGATATGGGAGCAGGAAGAGAAGCTACTTCAAGTATTTCTCTGCTGGTGAGCAGGTAAGAATGGAATAGCCCCACACTGCTGATGACAATGGCCACTGTTGGGGAAGAATAGTGTCTGGTAAATCATGTCAAAGGCTGAGAAAGACAGGACTGAAGGATTGCCTCTGTCACAGTGATGTTGGATGTTGTTTGTGACTTTGGTTAGAGTTGTGCTGGTACTGCAGCTCGGGCATAAGCCTGATTGGAGGGATTCAGTGCCCCAAGGAAGATGTGATTTGGAGATACTGATGTTGGACTGGGGTTAAAAAAGTTAAAAATCACGCAACACCAGGTTATAGTCCAACAGGTTTAATTAGAAGCACACTAGCTTCACAGAGAATAGGAGTGACCTAGGAAATAACAACACAATCAAGGACATTGTGGAGGCTGGCGATGAATTTGGTAGTTTTTTGTCTTTACTCAATTGTGGAACATGGGCATCAAAGGCTGACCAGCACTTGTTGCCTATCCCCAATTGCCCTTTAGAAGATGGGGGTGAGCTGCCTTCTTGAACTGCTGCAGTCCACCTGCTGTGGGTTGACCCACAGTGCCCTTAGGGAGGGAATTCCAGGATTTTGAGTCAGCAACATTGAAGGAACAGTGATATACTCTGGGTTTATACTCACTGGAGTTTAGAAGGATGAGGGACAAATTGAAACATACAGCTTACTGAGTGGCTTGGACAGCGTAGATGTTGGGAAGATATTTCCAGTTGTAGGAGAGACTAGGACTCGAGGGCATAGCCTGAGAGTTAAGGGAAGACCATTTAGAGTGGAGATAAGGAAAAACGTCTTCAGCTAGAGAGTGGTGAATCTGTGGAATTCACTGCCACAGAAGGCAGTGGAGGCCAGGTCATTGAGCATACATGTCTTTAAGATTGAGATAGATAGGTTCTTGAGAGTAAAGGGGATCAAGGGTTATCAGGAGAAAGCTGGAGAAAATTGGGAGCCATGATTGAATGGCAGAGCAGATTCAATGGGCTGAATGGCCTAATTTCTGCTTCGATATCTTATAGTCTTATATATTTACAAGTCAGGATAATGAGTGGCTTGAAGGGGAACTTGAAGTTGGTGGTGTTCCCATGTATCTGCTACTCTTCCTGATGGAAATGCTTGTGGGTTTGGAAGGTGCTGTCTGAGGAGCTTTGGTAAATTTCTGTACTGCTTCTTGAGATAGTACACACTACTGCTACTGAGCATCAATTGTGAAAGGAATGGGTGCTTGTGGACATGGTGCCAATCAAGCGGGGGCTGCTTTGTCCAGGATGGTGTCAAGTTTCTTGAGTGTTGTAGAAGCTGCACCCATCCAGGACACGTGGGGAGCATTCCATCACAATTCTGACTTGTACCTTGTAAATTATAGACAAGAGTCAGGAGGTGAGTTACTCACTGCAGTATTCCTAGCCTCTGACTTGTTCTTGTCATCATTGTGTCATCATATGTGACGAGTCTAGTTGCATTTCTGGTCAATGGTAACGGGTAAAAAATTAGGTCTGCAGATGCTGGAGATCACAGATGAAAATGTGTTGCTGGTTAAAGCACAGCAGGTTAGGCAGCATCCAAAGAATAGGGAATTCGACGTTTCGGGCATAAGCCCTTCATCAGGAATGAAGGGTTTATGCCCGAAACGCCGAATTTCCTATTCATTGGATGCTGCCTAACCTGCTGTGCTTTAACCAGCAACACATTTTCAGCTGGTCAATGGTAACCCCAGGATGTTGATAGTGGGGGGTTCAATGTCAGGGGAAGTTGTTCGATTGTCTCTTATTGATGATGGTCATAGCCTGGCATTTGTGTGACCAAATGTTACTGGCCACTTGTTAGCCCAAGCCTGGTATTGCCCAGATCTTGTTGCATTTGAACATGCTTCAGTATCTGAGGAGATGCAAATTGTGCTGAACATTGTGCAATCATCAGTGAACATCGCCACTTCTGACCTTATGATGGTGGGAAGGTCATTGATGAAGCATCTGAAGATGTTTAACCATGGACATTATCCTGAGGAACTCTTCCAGAGTCCTGGAGCTAAGATGATTGACTTCCAACAACCCTGACCATCTTCCTATGTGCCAGGTATGGTTTCAACCAGTGGAAAGTGTGCCACCAATACCCATTGATTCCAGTTGTAAGTGGCAGGGATGGTAAAGGGTTGTTATTTTGAGAATGAATTGCCTCCTTAAATCCTATGTCTGCCGACTTCACTCCTAGCTTAATCAAAGGAGCAATGAACACTTCAATTTTTTGACATCAAGGTGAAGAACCATTGGTTCAGTTATTTCTGCTGCTTGTCTACTTTCACCTTTACAACCATAGCAAACATTCCACAGACCACATGACTTCCAAGTTATTCATTTGTTTAGTTTCCCTCCTATCATCCACTCACTCTCTCCACACTCACTTCATCCTGGAGACTATCCACTATTCCCATTAAATCATTTGACCATTCAACATGACCTCCTTACTAGCTGATGTTGCAACTGGTCTCTTCTCTGCAGATGTTGCGCTTTCAAATTCATTTTTATCATCCTTAAAACATCTTCAATATCATTGTCTTTATAAATTTGTGGGACAATTCCTAACCTCTCCAAGTTCCTTGAATAAATTGTTGCCTTCTGCTATTGTGTGTTTTTTCCCTCCATTTAAGTTTTTGCCCCTCTGTAAATCCCGAAAAAGCCACAAGCATCATTTCTGCAACTGAAGCCTGAGAGTATCTGTGTTCTGATTGGTACCCATATTTTTGGTGTATAATCTCAATCTCCCTCCTTCGATCCCTGACCACACTTCCTTTGAGACTAAATTGACAATTACCTCTCCATTTCCCAATTATCCATTTAATTCTAATATCAATTTAAACTCGATGTAAATGAAAGTTGTTGTTGCTGGTTTACAGTACCTTCCATTTCTACTAAGCTGAGGTCATTACCATACAGGAAGAGACAAAGCCAATTTAATCTTAAAATGTCTTTATTTGGCCCTAAAACTGGAAAGTTCTAATGTTGAATGAATACACGGGGTACACAGACAGGGTTCACAAGGTCAGTCTGGTTCAATGACTTTTACATATACCAGGATAGACTAGGAAATTGTTTCCACAGATTAAATCAATGTTGAAAAAGGCAGGAATGGTTTAATTGGCTCTAATTTGTTTCAATTATCTACGTAACTCCAAAAATATATTGAGTGACAGGTTGCTGCTGTGAAGCAGGCTTTCGAACAAATACAGTGTCAGCGAAGATGAGGCCTTCAAATATTTCAACTAGAATATATAATTTCTTTCATAAAAATCAATAAATTAAATGTTATTCTGTGATTTGCAAAATATGTTTAAATTTTACAAGTTGATTGAAAAAACACTAATTTTCTGCAATGGTTCCAACAATGAATTAACTCACAAATTTGTACTAAAATGTTTGTTGGGAGAAATTCTCTTTTTTTTTAATAATCAAACTGTAATTGTGTGATCAGCTTTCTTCAGTCTGTCCCCGATGGAGCACAATACTCCGGCTGGTGAACTGGCTGTCTCATGGAATGATCTTAACAATAACAAGCAGGGAGATTCAAGTGACAGATAACCCAGAACTCAAACCAAACACCACACTGTTTGTGAGCAACTGCTGTGACTAGGGAGTAATACATGTGGTGCATAATTTGCTTGCACAGTTATGCAAGTAGATTTTGTTGTTTATGCACTTGAGTATTGTGTAAGAGGGGTTTGAATAGCTAAGTTGGTTGGACAGCTGGTTTGTGATGCACAGTAATGATATCACAAGTTCAAATCTCACACTGAAAGTTCCACTTTCTCAACCTCACTCTGAGGTTAAACTCACCACCAGTCACCTCTCTATATTGGGAGAGCAAGCCCATGGTCTTCTGGGACTATGGTGACTTGATAAGGACATGTGTGTATGACAAGGGAACATGCCATACGGTTGAGGGTGTGACCATGAGGTGGATGTTAAATATTGCTCCTGTTAGATTTATACATATGATTGTATTCATTCAGGGGATGTGGCTGTCCCTGGCCTGGTCAGCAGTTATTGTCCGTCCCTAATTGCCCAGAGGGCATTTAAGATTGCTGTGGGTCTGGAGTCACATGTAGGCTAGGCTAGGTGAGGAAGATAGTTTCCTTTCCTGAAGGGTGTTAGTAAGCTGTTTTTTCCAACAGATTCATGGTCATCATTAGACTCTTAATTCCAGATTTTTATTAAATTCAAATTCCACTCTCTGCCATGGTGGGATTTGAACCCAGGTTCCTGGGACATGACCTGGGTCTCTGGATTAATGATCCAGTGATAACTCCAGTAGGGGGTTGCCTCCTGGATGGGATTGTGCTCTGCTCAGGAAATACATGGTTGCTGTATATAGATATCACGTACATCAGGTCTTACATACATTCACAATGTGTTTAATATGAGAATTCAAAATGTCACAGTGGTTCCTCACAAGTTCTGTGATAGACCACCATCCAAACAAGTATTAAAACCCTGCTGTTTGCTTTTAAAAATGGATAGACTCTCAGAAAAAAAACTGTAGAAGTATTCTTGTGTACAAATCACATACAATATAGTTGATTAATATTTAAACAATATTAATGATAAAATTAATCTAATATATGGAAAGTTATTTTAATTATCAGCCTGCAATTTCATTCAAGGTAGTACAAAAATATAGGCTTATTAATGACACTGTTTCTTGAATTGCTGATTCTTTCCTCTCAATATACCTTGTCATAATTTCCAAAATGTTGTTGGCATTTTCGGAACATGGATGCTTAAGAAAGTGACTCAATAATTGATTAGCACCAGCATCAGCAAGACCAAGGCAAAATCGTTTGCTAAAACCAGCCTCAACAGGAGCAGGGCACAGTAGCACACAATTCTCAATCCTCAGATAAGTGCTGTACTGCCCTGAAGTGTGGGGAAACCGGATGGATTGTGTAACACGAAGGCTCCTCAGTTTCTAGATTAACGTCAACAGAATTTCCACATAAAACTCATGTAAAAGTCTTTCCACATAATTTTCATGGAAGTTGCTTATTCATCCTATTTAAACTTTGAACTGGACAAAAAAAACTCAGATTGGAGGAGGTATAAAATACTTCACAGCTAGTAAACTAATATCATTCAATATTTTAAGGATCACTCCGTCTCACCTTTGCCTGTAACCTGAACTGTTCTTAGCAAAGAAGAAATAAAATCTAAATTTCTGACATTAAAATTATGAACCTCCTTTTCAAAATACTAGAAAACTGACTCAGTGAGATCAGCTTTAATCTGTAGTTTGTATTGGTTTGCCTGTGGGTATAGGATAGGAAAGTGGAGCTGATTTCGAAGATTAGCCGTGAACTTACTGAACAATGAGACAGGTTTGAGTGGCTACGTGGCATTTCTCATGTTGTTTTCATTAGCTCAGCCAATTTCAAGATAGTGGATGAGAGGAAAGGAGAAAATTATCAAGGAAAAGAAATTGAAGAAACAAATGCGTGGTCAAAATGTGATTTCAATGAATTAATTTCAACAAATCATGGGAAATGAATGCAACTCTTCTTCTTTGTGCCACCAGTGTTAGTGATGGGTTTTTGTTGGCAGATGTTAATGAGTGTCATGGTGTGACTGGAAAGTAATATACAAGATTCTAGATAATGATTGCCTCTTTTAGTTGAAATCCTAATTACTGCCTATGCTAAGCTGACCAACAGCCCCAGGAGTTAGGGTGGAACATACCTCCTCTGTGAGGTCTACAGACTTGCCTGCTCAAGGGAGAACATGTACTAGACTGGTGTCTGACCTTCCTGATTTTGTTTTATCACAGACTTAGCTTTAAGTACAGTCCCAGCATTTTTTTTTGCCATTTTACCTGAACTATTATAACCTAGCAGGGTCTGAGGCACACCGATTACTCAACAGGGAGAACAAACAAAAGCCATGGAGCAGGAAAGAAGCAGCATTCATTTTTACAAAGTGTTGTTGGTGCTGAAGACTTCCATCATCCAGGAAGAACCTCCAGCCACATAATGGGCAGAGAGGGGAAGCTTTTGGTTTCCTCTGCAGCCTCTTGTATCCATTGGTAACATTGGGCACAATAAAATGCACCATTCCTGTAAATCCCTGCATGCCAACAGTACATCCCAGAACTATTCAGTTGTATTGCTGATAAAAGGCACCTTCATTATAGTACCAGTTTAGGCAAAAAATAATTTATAAAAAAAGGCAACAATTTGGCAATAAACATGCCAATATAAGACACACTGTACAGCTACATTCAATTCAATCTTATTTACAAGCGATGTGATTTGAAAGAAGGGCAAAATGATTCACCTTGAGGATAACTCTATTGGTCATATTTCTATTCATGATGTGAAAATCTCTTTCTTACCTGGTCAGAAGGCACACTATTTACAAATACTGCAGCACAGCTAACTTTTCATCAGCCACCAAGTTTTGGCACATCAATAACTGACTAAAATAATGTCTGTAATTCACAAACAGCAGCAACTTAGCATCCTAACAGAAGCATTTTTCTTGTGATTTTACCTTAACAACAGTCACTGCCAGCATTATTAATATTCCCTGAAGAAACAATATCCCTGATACAAGCCAGCTATCTACATGCCTGCATCTGACAGGCTCGAAGAATTCTGAGGAAGCAAATCTTCACAGTTCAAGCATAATTGAGCACTGACCCCAATCTCCCAGCTCTTGAACCAGTGGGATGTGGATTCATTACGGTGATTTCCCTTCTCACTTCCCCACTGCCTCTTCCCCCAAATTGCTCGACAAAGCTGCCACAGTGTGTGACGCAAAGTTCCTGTGCAGGTATAAGCTAAAATTGGAATGAAAGTTACTTTCACGGACTGGAAGTTGGTTGTTCTTTTGCTTCTAAGCAACAGTTTGTGTGTGGGATAAAAGTCCAGGGAATTGATCAAATAACAAAAAAAGGAGTCTTACTCATAAGAAAAAAAACACAAAATACGAATGTTCTTTCCACAGATGTCTCCAGTAGTTACTGTAAATAATTCTAGACCACAAAAATATTGAATCTAAGAAGCAGAAAAGGAAGTATGACTGCCAATAAATTTGGACATACTACTTAAAGAAAAATTTCAGATTCAAATATTTTTCTATTTTACAGCTTACTGCAGGGCTGAAAACAGCAAACTGATGATTATCTGCATAAATGGTGTTACAAACATCTGGACCAGCTGTTCCCAGGCTGGTCTATTCACACAGAAAAAGTAATTAAATTCTTTAGAAATGAGGGTTGCTATGGTACTAGCTCTTGCATGTCTAGTCATTGTGTTTAAAGAAACAAGCAATTGGATAAAGGGTTATGCATTTTGCTAACATTTGTATCTGGAGCTTCAAAATCTCTTTTTTTTTAAATGTTTGAAAAAATAATAAAGTACATTTGAACTAGACACAAGTCTTTTCAAGGACATTTCATGGTGAGTTCAGTCACTGGATCTTCAGAACAGGCTGTTCCAGGAAAAGAGCCAGCTTGGATTTAATACCATCTCATTGGCATTGAGTGAACTCGGCAGCACAGTTAATCATATTGTTATTAAGAAGGTACAGTTGATATTTTATTGGGAATGTTAGACCAGAAATTTCATGCTAACATGCTTTCACTTGATCTGTTTCTATCATTGAAATTTGCAATGAATCACAATAAAGTATGTGGCAAGATTTCTATGGCAAATGTGTTTTCTTCATTTGTTGAGGCTTTGCCAATGGACAAGACTTGCTTTTCAAATTCTTCTAGTCTTGGTGTATTTCTATTCCAGGTAAGTTCTCTGGTGTAGCTAAGGTTAATGCTTCTTCACTGCCATAGGCCATCATGTTGTGATGCAGCAAGTCCTTTGATAATGTCTTGAAGCAAAGTTCAAAATTATTATCACCATCAAGCATTACTCCACTTGTGGAGAGTTCTGCTGCTGCTCCATACCTGAATACTCAGAGCTCTCCTCAATTCATATATGGCTTTCGTTGTAAAAATTATCAATTTCAAATGGTGAGAATTTGAATAAATTTTAATCTTAATGGTTTGACACATGCTAGGTGAGAGAGAATGTTCTTCTGCAAAAGAAAATTTCATATCTTTCAGGAAGAAGCAAAGCTTAAAGAAACTCATTTTCCATCCAGTTTTGAACTACTCCCAAAGTACCACCAGAGTTAATTACAGGGGAAATGATCAATATTGAGCCGAGAGTTCCAGAATGACATCTTTCTCAAGTCCTGGTTCGAGTATTACGGTCATTGTAATTCAGTAAGCAAGGGTCAGACATAGGGTCATGAGCAAAGACAGAGTCATTGGATGAGCATGTACTGTTGCTGTCTTCACACAAAGGGGAATACTGCTCAAAAGGAGTGGAGAGGTCCAAATACTGTTGGGGGAGAAAATTCAGACAAATTTATTGACATCACAATCGTCTATGAAATACTGTATATGTTCAGAACAAAGTTATCAATGGACCTCTACAGAATCTAATTGTAGTTATTTATTTTTTCTCAGTGGTAGGAAAACTTGGCTGTGGAGCTGATCATTACTCTGTCTTTTTGTATTTCAGGCTTGGGTTCCTTTCCAGTGCGTAAGAATAGAATAAAGTCTCTTCTGTTTAAATTAAGTGAACTTGGCCAGGTTCAGTACAGTTTTGAATGGGCACCAATCCCAAACACAAAATGACCATAATTAACCAGAAGCTTACGCTAACTTGGCAATATCATTCAGAGCCTGCTGTGACAGTGGGGTAGGAAATGGAAATATTTATATAAGAGAAGTGCTCTTCTGAGGTTTGGGGAGAATTGACCGGGTGGAGTGGAGGGGAATGGTGTCAAGTTACGTTGATGAAACATTTTATCAATTAAGTACCTGATAAAGAAATGCTTAAATTCAGCATATTGAGAATCACAGACTATGTTGGGCATATAAATTCCCCAAAAAGTGGTAAATAAAAACACTTTTTTATTTATCTTCAAATTGTCTTCTTTTATAAAGCAATATGTGTAGATTGTATCAATATTCTTAAATTCAATCATATGGATCTCCATCATCCAAAGGAGATAGAGGGAAGCAATGTTGCAATTCCGGGATGGTTTGCTCCACTGTAAATTAGGCCACCGACAATATTCTTATCACTAGGATCACATTATTCCTGGTGGATTTTATTATTGGATAAATGTGTTATTTTGGGAAAGACTGGGCTGGTGTAGCAGCGGCTTTATTTCTTGTATTTGTTCATGGGGATTGCTAGCAAAGTCTGTATTTTATTGCCAGTCCCCAACACCCTTGAGAAATATGGGTGATTTTCTTTCTTGAACTGCTGCGGTCTGCAGGTTCATCAATAGTGTGGTAAAGGTAGGAAGTTCTCGGAATTTTAGCAGGGATGATAAAACAATGGCAATCTATTCCCAAGTCAGAATGGACATGAATTGGAGTACCGTAAAAGGTATTTTGATTTTGGTGTGAGGATGTGGGCATCTGGGAGGTAGGGGTTTCTTGTTTCAGTGCAACTTAACAATGCAGAAGCCATTTTGTGCAGCTCCTTCAGCCATTTTGTCCTACTTCCCAGATGCCCACATGCTCAGGAATGGTAAGGAAGCAATCTATTTCATGGAGAAAACTTGAAAGTGAGGTATATGGAAGGTGTACTAACCTCATCTGATATTGCAGACAAGAGCTTGTCAAGTTCTGCCACAAGCTGTTTAAACGTTGGTCTCTGAGAAGATACAGCATGCCAGCATTCCCTCATCAGCAAATATCTGACAGTAAATAAAATACAACTTTTAGGATACAATGTCAATAGTTTGACACAAATCACAGGTACTATATAGAACTTAATTCAGCCTAACAATGGTGATCATGGCAGCCAAGCCCAATTAAATCACAGGAGAGACTGCCTGTTAGTCTCTCATCGAGATGGGGCAGGGGTGGGGGATGTGAGTCTTCTCCTTTTGAAAGGAGGTGACTGTAGTGATTGTAATGAGGTCACTAGGAGATAGTGAGGACTGCATATCAGAGGAAAAAGCACAGCATGTCAGGCAGCATCTGAGGAGCAAGAGAACCGGGGCATAACCCTTCATCTGTCCTGATGGCGCCTGACCTTATCGACACTTTATCGACTTGTACTGGGGTCAGCAGGTGAACCTCATAGAACATAAGTTCCCTGATTGGACCAGGTTAATAGCCCCAATCAGGGAAACCTGGCCGACAGGTATAAACAGGAGTGTCTGATCATGCGGTATTGCCCTTTTGTGAAGGGCACTGCTTGTCACTGGCCACTCGGGTGTTTTCCTGTCTTCCTGGTGGTGGAAATTGAATAAAGATTCGTACACCTTGTGTCTCTCACTGTGTCTCACACCATGGGTGCTGGGGAAAAAGTAAGCACTACCGCAGTTAGGCGGTAGTGTGGGGATTAAAAAAAAGAAAAAAAAAATTTAAAAAATAAACAGGAGTGTCAGCTGGCACTGAGGGAGCTCGATCAGTGTCATGGACTCTCAATATGTAAATAAAGGGTGACTTGTTGACAGGATACCGGCCTCTGTGCAGTTATTTCAGTGGGAATGGACCCGTTCCGGAAATTCACTTGCATGAGGCAGGATGTAGTTAGACTCACAAATGAGACAGTTGATGATTATTCCAGAACCCGCTGGAATTTAGTGATGGTTCAATGATTGAGAGGAAGTTACATGACGTTTCCATGATATAGACCCATAGCCTTTATGTTTCCTGAAGGCCATCCAACAAAGCTGTTGAATTTGCAAGCAGCCTACCACATGGTGATCCCACTGTTACAGACTGTGTCTAACTAAAGGAGCTGGCAGCACTAATGATGGCGTCCTATAAAAGCCACCCTCTTTCCTCCGATACCCGTCTCCCTGTTACCTGCCACCCTGTGACTCCCATTCCTTCCTCACACGGGGATCCTGTGACAATAATCTCCGGTTAAGTCTCTACAGAATGACCAGCAGCAGCTGGTGAGCCACCAGATTTCTGGTGTGAAATCTCAGGAAAGGCCTGGAACTGGCTCATTAGAGGCACATACTTTCTTAATTAAGTTGGGTCTCTCCCAACAGAAGCCAAATGGATTGCCCACCAGTTGTAAATTTGTAGGCAGGGCCCTCATTGACATCATTAAATCCAGCCCATTGTCACAAATACTCGCAAGACTCACTATTGCTATTCCGAATGTCTTCAGTTGGAGTCTATTCCGTTGGATACATCTAAATAATACAAACAATGCTTTTATCAAGACATACAGGAGCAATTGGCCTTCAAACACAGGGGTTGCAAAGCAGACTTGCTCTGTACCTTGCAAACTCAGTTTCTTCAGATTTCAACGATGACAAAGTCCAGGGGAGGGTGGAACATGCTGCTTGGCTGCACACTCAAAGGGGGTGGCTGGCATGCATGTATTCACAAAAATAAAAATATATTCCACATCAAAAACAAACATCCAGTGGGAAAGATCCATCCATGGCTTAGTAGGGATGTCAATATTAATACAGGATCAAAAGAAGCTTGTGATGCATCTCAGAAAGTTATAAGTCTGAAAATTGGGAGAGATTTCAAAACCAACCAAGGACGGCCAAACTAACGATTAAAAAGGGGAAAAATAGAATATGTGAGTAAACTGGCTCGGAATAGAAAAACAGGTTGTAACAGCTTATACAAATATACAAAAAGGGTAATAATAAAGTAAAGATTGTAACCCTGAAGGCAGACACAGAAGAAATTATCATGGGGGATGAGGACATGGCAGAGACTTCGAAAAACTATTTTGTGTCTATCTTTACAGCACAAGGCAGACATTATATCCCAGAAATACAGGAGCTCAGGGGGACTGATCTCAACAGAGAAAAAATACAATATTGAAGAAACAGAGAATTACAACCATCAAATCTTCACAACCTAATGGTTTAGGCAGCTGCAGAGATATTGATGAACAATAGTTGTAGTAGACTGGAATTTAGCAAATGTAATGCTGCTGCTCTAGAAAGAAGGAAGAAAGTAGACCAAAAAAAAACAGATCAGCCAGCCTAACATCATCAGGAAAATGCTGGAATCTATCATTAAGAAGTCCTAACAATATACTTAGTTTCGTGGAAGGGAAATCCTGTTTCATAAATTTATTTTAAGTTCTATGAAGATGTAGTAAGTAGGGTAGATGAAGGGGAACCAGTAAACATTATTTAGATTTCCAAAAGACATTAAGTAAATGCTACACTCAAAGGTGAATGTGTAACATTAAGGCTTCTGGATTTGTGGTAATTTGTTACTGTGGGCAGAAGTTGGTTAACAGACAAGAAGCAGATAGAGTGATAACACTATCCGAGTATGTTCAGTTTATGAAGATGTGAGTGCACTTTAAGAGAGTTAAAAGCAACAGAACTACCGGACACAGCACCAAGTGTTCTCAATTAGGCAACAATGAGACACTTGGTTGAATAACTCAATTAGCTCGTTGCCTGGAGACCAAAACAAATTCAAATTTGGCCTATCAGTTTAAATTATAGCCCAAAAATATCAAACTCCAATCCAGTTTGAATTGAGTATATTGACAATCTTAAAAGCCAATGACACTATCCGAGGCTTTGGGGTATAAGACCAGGGAAAATTGAACAGTTGAGAGGAGAACTGCTGAGCCCCAACAGGTAACAGATTGTTTGAAAAATAGTTCTCTTAAAAGTTCGTTGTCGATCAGTGATGCAGAAATCTCTAAGAAGAAGAAAAGACCACACAGGAAAATCCAAGTAGAAGAACTGAAAGCTGCCTGGGTTTGAGATAAAAAGTGTTGCTTTGTAAATCTTAATCGGGAGTTTTATCAGACTAGTATTATAGAAGATAAGGTAAAAAGTAGGTTAGAGGAAGGACTCGTACATAGTTGTCAGTTAATTATTCTCTGTTATACTTTAAGAAATAAAGTTGTTAATTTTTACTTTACATAATTCTTGGCCACTTGAATTTTTACAGATTACTGCACAGGATAAATCTTTTCTGTGTTGCATGTTTTAAACAAAGCAGGAGAGCTTACCCTGTGTTGTAACAGGCAGTGTCTCCCATCCGACCTCCTCCTCTAACCAAAAAAAAGGTTCTATGTGCCAATTGGTAAGGTGACAGGTTCTTTATTTTTGTTGATTTTTTTCTCTGTAGTCTCATTGGGAATTTAGAATAGTGGGAATGGAGGTTAGGGCAGGTGAATGCTCCTCCTGTGGAATGTGGGAGGGAAGGTCACCAGTAGTGTCCGTGCTGACTGCATCCAACTTGGGAAGAGCACCCAACTCCCAAAACTTCGCTAGGGAACTGGAACTGGAGCTGGATGAACTTTGGATTATTCGGGAGACAGAGGGGGTAACTGAGAGGAGCTACAGGGAGGTAGTCACACCTCAGGTACAGGAAAAAGGCAGATGGGTTACAGTCAGGGGATAGAAAGGGAACTTGCAGGCAATGCAGGGATCCCTTGTGACCATTCCCCTCAATAACATGTATTCCGTTTTGGATATTGTTGGTGGGGGGGGGGCAACTTACCAATGGTAAGCAATGGGGCACAGGTCTCTGGTCCAGAGCCTGCCCCTGTTTTCCCGGGGAAGGGAGAAGAGGAGCAGAGCAATAGTCATTGGGGACTCCATAGTTAGGGCGACAGATAGGAGGTTCTGTGAGAATGAGGAAGCCCCATGTTTGGTCTGTTGCTTCCCAGGTGCCAGGGTTTGTGATGCCTCGGATCGTGTTTTTGGGATCCTTGAGGGGGAAGGGGAGCAGCCCAAAGTCATAATGCACATAGGCACCAACGACATAGGTTGGAAGAGCGATGGGGATTTAAAGCAAAAATTCAAGAAGCTAGGATGGAAGCTTAGAGCTAGAGGGATTGAGTTTTGGAACCATGAGTTCATGTTGCAGCTGTACAAAACTCTGGTAAGGCCGCAGTTGGAGTATTATGTACAGTTCTGGCCACCATATTATAGGCAGGACATGAAGCTTTAGAAAGGGTTCAGAGGAGATTTACCAGGATGTTGCCTGGTATGACGGAAAGGTCTTACGAGAAAAGGCTGAGGGACTTGAGGCTGTTTTCGTTAGCGACAAGGGATTGAGAAGTGACTTAATTGAGACGTACAAGATACTCAGAGGATTAGATTGTTTGCACAGTGGGAGCCTTTTTCCTTGGATAGCGATGGCTAGCACATGGGGACATAGTTTTAAATAGCTATGGGACAGATATCAGTGGTAGTTTCTTTACTGAGAGAGTAGTAGGGGCATGGAATGCACTGCCTTCCAGTAAACTCGCCAACTTTCAGGGCATTTAAATAGTCATTGGATAGACATAGGGACGAGAATGGAATAGTGTAGGATGGATGGGCTTCAGGTTGGTCCCACAGGTCGGTGCAACATCGAGGGCCAAAGGGTCTGTACTGCGCTATAATGTTCTATGTTCTATTTCATTTTGGCACATTGTAACTAACAAAGAGCAGCAAAGATCGGTTCTGGAGCCTCAGCTGTTCAAAATCTATACAATTTAGAGATCAAGTGTAATGGAGTCATAGAGACATCGAGATATACAGTTTGGAAACACACCCTTCGGTCCAACCCGGGATACCGACCAGGTATCCCAACCCAATCTAGTCCCACCTGCAGCACCTGGCCCACATCCCTCCAAACCCTTCCTATTCATATTTCCCTGCAGATGCCTTTTAAATGTTGCAATTGTACCCGCCTCCACCACATCCTCTGGCAGCTCATTCCACCCTCAATGTGACAATGTTGCCCCTTAGGTCTCTTTTATATCTTTCCCCTCTCAACCTAAATCGATGCCCTCTAGTTATGGATTCCCCCATCCCGGGAAAAGACTTTTTATCAGGTCTATTTATCCTGACCATGCCCCTCACGATTTTATAAACCTCTATACGGTCACCCTTCAGCCTCCGACGCTCCAGGGAAAACAGCCCCACCCTGTTCAACGTTTCCATATAGCTCAAATCCTCCAACCCAGGCAACATCCTTGTAAATCTTTTCTGAAGCCTTTCAAGTTTTACAACATCTTTCTGATAGGAAGGAGACCAGAATTGCACGCAATATTCCAACAGTGGCCTAACCAATGTCCTGTACAGCTCCAACATGACCTCCCAACTCCTGTACTCAATACTCTGACCAATAAAGGAAAGCATACCAAACACCTTCTTCACTATCCTATCTACCTGCGACTCCACTTTCAAGGAGCTATGAACCTGCACTCCAAGGTCTCTTTGTTCAGCAACACTCCCTGGGACCTTACCGTTAAGTGTATAAGTCCTGCTAAAATTTGCTTTCCCAAAATGCAGCACCTCTCATTTATCTGAATTAAACTCCATCTGCCACTTCTCAGCCCATTGGCCCATCTGGTCCAGATCCTGTTGTAATCTGAGGTAACCCTCTTCACTGTCCACTACACCTACAATTTTGGTGTCATCTGCAAACTTACTAAGTATACCTCTTGTGTTCACATCCAAATCATTTATGTAAATGATGAAAAGTAGGGGACCCAGCTCCGATCCTGTGGCACTCCACTGGTCACAGGCCTCCAGTCTGAAAAACAACCCTCCACCACTACCCTCTGTCATCTACTGTTGATCCAATTCTGTAACCAAAGGCTAGTTCTCCCTATATTCCCTGAGATCTAACCTTGCTAATCCGTCTCCCATGGGGAACCTTGTCGAATGCCTTACTGAAGTCCATATAGATCACATCTACTGCTCTGCCCTTATCAATCTTCTTTGTTACTTCTTCAAAAAACTCAATCAAGTTTGTGAGACATGATTTCCTACGCACAAAGCTATGTTGACTATCCCGAATTAGTCCTTGCCTTTCCAAATACATGTACATCCTGTCCCTCAGGATTCCCTCCAACAAACTGCCCACTACCAACATCAGGCTCACTGGTCTATAGTTCTCTGGCTTGTCCTTATCACCCTTCTTAAACAGTGGCACCATGTTAGCTAACCTCCAGTCTTCCAGCACCTCACCTGTGACTATCGATGATACAAATATCTCAGTAAGAGGCCCAGCAATCATTCCCCAGCTTTCCACAGAGTTCTAGGATACATCTGATCAGGTCCTGGGGATTCATCCACTTTTATGTGTTTCAAGACATCCAGCACTTCTTTCTCTGATATGGGAAATTTTTCAAGATGTCACCATCTATCTCCCTACATTCTATATCTTCCATATCCTTTTCCACAGTAAATATGGATGCAAAATACTCATTTAGTATCCACCCCATCTTCTGTAGCTCCAGACAAAGGCCGCCTTGCTGATCTTTGAGGGGCCCTATTCTCTTTCTAATTACCCTTTTGTCCTTCATGTATTTATAGTATCTATGTTTATTGATAACACAGGCTCGGTGGGAATGTAGGCTTGGAAGAGGTCGGACCTCCAATGAAGACTTGGAAGGAACTGCACTAATGAGCATGCACAGTGAGAACGTTGTGCTTTGGTAGACCTGCCACAGAGTCTGTTGTTGTTACCAAAAAGCACAGAGAAATCCAACAGATAGAGTTTAGAACCCATCCTCTCCACTTGGAACTAATAGCTCCATAATAACAGTTATGGATGTAACATCTGGCATCATTTGCCTCACCATCCTTTGCGGCTTAGGCAGAAGGCATCTAACATTTCAGTGTTGCAGTATAAACCCAAACGATTATCATGAAATCCATATTAATTGCTGCATATACTCGGACAGCTGCTAATCTAGCTGAGGATCTCTGTGCTGAAAGGGTCATGCAGACTCTCACAGTCCAGCAGTTAGCTCGCCAACAGGTTCATAGGATTGCGGAGACACTGCCCAGGTGTGTGGCAGTTATTTTCTGTCCATGAACCACTGTTCTCCCTCAAGGTGCTCTCATTCATACTCCCATCATGATCACTTCACTCGTGCCCTTTCTGTTGACTCTTACTAAGCTAAACCAGACTGCCATTGCCCATGCTGTGGAATTAGAGGTCAAAGTTCAGATATCAAGGTTCAGAGTTGCATGAGGCAAATGTGTTGTTTGTTTATTTCACTGGCACTAATTTTCCTTTGGGATATGGAAGAAAAGATATTAGAGAAAGGTTTTTTGTTGATATGTTAACTTTCAGGATTTTAGCCAAGAAGATGCTGTGATGGTCTGAAATGGGGAGATTGTCATAGAATCTTATAGCATGGAAACACTGTGAATGGGGATGAGGTCTGAGGAAAGCTGGGGTCTCATTGATCACTCACGGACAGCCCAATGTGGGGTGAAGGGACATATAATGCTACCTCCGACTTGTTCTACTAGACTGGCCTGCAAATACTGACTTCCATAGACTGTGCCCAATTGGTAGTGACGTTCTTTAGCCCGCAGAAGGTCACTATGAACTTTGACACTCACTCTAGTAGAGGCCTACCTTCTACACTTCATGTAGTAAAAGCCATTGCTTCAGGAGCCTGTCGGTTTGCATCATGTATTCCTTGGGCTTAATTGGAGATACAAAAGCCCTGGTGTGATTGGGTGGCAGAGGACACTCATGAGATTAGTAGACTAGTAGATATTAAGTATTCCTTGTCATGGCTCCAGTCTCTCCCGCCTCTACGTTGCTGCGGTTAACCAATGTTGACAGAAATGGCAAAAAGTCTCAGGTCAAGGGTATCATAACTGGTGTCAGAATTTGCACACCAGAAAGGTGGGCGTGGTGGCTCAGTGGTTATCATTGCTGCCTCACAGCACCAGGGACCCAGGTTCGGTTCCAGCCTCGGGCGACTGTCTGTGTGGAGTTTACACATTCTCCGCGTGGGTTTCCTCCGGGTGCTCTGGTTTCCTCCCACAGTCCAAAGATGTGCAGGTCAGGTGAATTGACCGTGCTAAATTGCCCGTAGTGTTAGGTGCATTATTCACAGGGAACTCGGTCTGGGTGGGTTACTCTTTGGAGGGTCGGTGTGGACTTGTTGGGCCGAAGGGCCTGTTTCCACACTGTAGGAAATCTAATCTAAAGACCAAGAACTGATGGGCCTGCCATTTTCACTTGCTTTATCTTCTCTAGTGCTGAGTCCAATGATGCAATGGAAATTTGCAGCCACCAAGTTATCCCAAGCCATACATAATCAGTCTTCAGGAAACGCTTGCACTACCCCATACATTTACTGGGTGTGGCCTTTAAGTCTGCAGATACAATATTTGGCTACAGCTACCACCTTAGCATGATGATAGATCAAAAACGCTGTTACAATAGAGTTCTGGTTGGAACTAGCTAACGTATTTTCGCTGTTAAGCTGTTTTTAAGTTGCCCTTAAGAATTTTACTAATGACATTTAATAAACAGTCGTCTCTAAGCTTTTCCTACACTTCATGCTGTCATCAACAGTCAATTTCACCTTCCCAGTGAGGAGCAGTGTTCACAAAGGACACTGGGAATGTAGATTCTGCATTAAAAAAAAGCTAGTAACAGGAAGTGGGGATGAAATATTTAATAAGTTCATATGAAGAACCAAACACAACACAAATAGATTACTTACAGCTCATGTGTACAGTTAGATGGTTTGTCCATTCGATGACCTTCCTTGAGAAGTTTGAAGAGCTCTTCAACAGGGATTCCTGGATAGGGTGAGCCACCAAGTGTGAAGATCTCCCACATCAAGACCCCAAATGACCACCTACATTCCAGTGGGAACAAACCAAACATTCATGTTAATCACTCTGTTATCTACTTACTTGAAACCATTCAATGCAATAGTCATCAGTATGTGATTGAGAGAACTTCTAAACGAGCAATAATAGATTTTCTTGAAACTTATGCAACAGCATCAGGAGCAATTTTATTTTCATACAGCGAGGCTGGATTAAGCAAACTGTTCATGATTCATTCCAATTTAAACTAAACCTAATTTATTTCAAGGGATTACAAGATAATTACAGATGGTGAAGGGAGCCATTTGTTCCATTTGCATTCAATCCAACCATTCACCCTTTGTAGTATTCAATTGTTGCTTAAAGCATTTCAAGATTTTGCTTTCATTACTATATTTAATAACCCTTCATGTGGATAAATGTTTCAAGAACTCATTTAAAATACTTTTCTCCAGTTGGAAATCGTGTCCCCTAGATTTCTTCTCATAGATTAACATTAATATCTGGGTTAACTCTTTCTGTACCTTTAACATGATCTGCAACCTCCTCTGTACTGCCTCTAACAATGTACTGATTTGTTTCAGATTGGTAGCTGCAAGCATTGCTTCCACAATCAGTACTAAGTGACACAGATTTCTTACTTTCCAAGCTGCTATTGTGATGGAAAGCATGGAATCTGAATCCTCTCCTTTCCCCCACTTTAGAATAATGCCTGATAGATACATGGTTCAGAAGATCCTAGCTTGCCTCCTAAATGGGATTTCGCAAGTGGCACAGATCAGCTTGCCTTAACTGGGCCGAGGTATGAAACAAACAGATAGCAGTGCAGTTGTTCTGCCCCTCTTATTGAGGCAAGACATATAACATGTTTAACACTCTCACCCACACTATCTCACATCCTGAAGAATTTCTTCAATTGCAGTGAATTCCACACAGTTTATCATATCCAGGATGAATTAATTCAAAACTTAAATTAGAGCTTCAATCAGTGAAGCATGTTAACATTTAGACAGAATGTCTAAATTGTCAATCTATTCAATAGAAGGTGTAACCACACAGTGCCTGGGAGGCTCCTGTCAATCATCTAAACTAACTTTCTTACACTCTGTACAACCTGCTCACAGTCAGGGAAATCCAATACTTAACAGCACTTAAACATTATCAGTACTTACACGTCACTCTGGTGTGTGTACACTCTGTCGAACAAGGCCTCTGGCGCCATCCACTTTACTGGTAAACGACCCTGGAATGAAACATCAAAGTTACCATTAGTAAGCCTAATATCTCCTTTGGAAAAAGTCAGTGCACTTCCACATTGACATCTGTGACAAACTGTCAGCTATAGGCTCATAAATCAAGGTTTCAACTATTACAACCATATCTGCACAGGAACCAACCAGATTACTTAGTTGGACTTTAAATTTTTGAATTTATTTGTATTTGCTTCTTTTCTCATTTCTGATGTGGATGTGGTTTTATTAGTAAACAGAATGCTCCAAGAGTTTTCCCAATTTACAGGAACTTTCTTCAAGTAAATATAAACTAAAACAAAGCTTATGGATTTGGGAGATCCCAGTGCTGGCATGGTGTGTGCGCTGCTCTCTGCTGTGCTGGGTCACCTGTCTGGGGTAGGACACAATGTGGCTTTGCTCGTGTGGTATTATAAAGTGAATTTCCTGACTAGTTTTCGGGTCACTGGCAGTCCTATAACGGAGTCTATCCTCTGTATCCTCTAGTTAGTGGGAAGGTCCTGATTTTCTGCCTCACTTAAAGTTTGTTACATCTGTACTCAATATAAGCTTACATTTTGTTTTAACCTTAAAACCATGCCCGATCGCAGTTAGTCAATTGCTTTTTCACTCCCCAGTCTATGTTTTGGCATCCTTGAATGAACCCCTAAGTAAGGGCAGCACAGTGGCTCAGTGGCTAGCACTGCTGCCTTGCAGTACTAGGTACCCAGGTTTGATTCCAGCCTCGGGCGATTGTCTGTGTGGAGTTTACATTTTTTCTCTCGTCTGCGTGGATTTCTTCCGGGTGCTCTGGTTTCCTCCCACAGTCCAAAGATGTGAAGGTCAGGGTAGATTGGCCATGCTAAATTACTCTGCAGCGTCCAGAGACGTACAGGTTAGGTGGTTTAGCTGTGGTAAATGGTAGGTTACAGGGATAGAGTTGGGGGGCAGCATTGGGTGGGATGCTTTTCCGAGGCTTGATACAGCATTGATGGGCTGAATGGCTACCTCTGTACTGTCTCTATTTGTCTCATTTCAGTCCTTGATGGATTCACCTTCTGAAGAGTGAATTCAAACGGGGGAAGTGAAGGCCTGTAGATTCATAGTATTTAATTTTAACCTTATTCCAGCAAAGTGCAACATCCAGCTGTGCTTACCAGGGCACGCTGCTACTTACATTGGTGGTTTTCTTATAGTAATCAATGTTGTTCACTCCACGTGCCAGACCAAAATCTGCAATTTTCATTACATTATCTTCAGTTACCAACACATTTCTTGCTGCCAAGTCACGATGGATACACTGTAAAAGGGGTCAAAACAAAATAGTTAGTGGACTCAGATCTCTGTCACAAGTGATAGAAAATAAAGGCATATGGTAGCAGAAGGAAAATGTGACGATATTACAAAGACAGATAGTATCATGCCTATTCAACATAGGTGTTCAATATATTGCCCAGTGGCTTATTTGCTGTCCGAGTGTCTAAAATGTCAGTCCAGCAGCTCTCCTGCAGTGAGAGGTCGGATGTAAATTATGTTGGACAGCTAACTGTCAGGCCTGGAAAATCTGCCTTTCATTGCTGTTCTTGCTAAGTCATTGTAATGTGAGCCACATTCCCCTTTTGCATGTAAGAAGAAGTCAATGTTGTTTTAGAACCATCATCATCTTTGTAGAACATGGGAAAACTAAGGCAGTGCCCTTCCCACGTTGCTCTGTTCACATAACCTTTCACCTATCCCAAGGGACCAATGCACATACCCAGACTCCCTGTAAATTTAAATGAATAATCCACATGGTCCTCAACAACACAAGCTACCTACAAAACATCTGTCTTGTTGAGTCAACATGGAAAGGTAGGTTAGTTGATGACTTACCTTTTTAGATGCCAAATATTCCATGCCCCGTGCCACCTGGTAGGCACTAGACACCAGGTCTTTAAAGGTTAGCTGTTCTTCAGGCACCTTTGTGATGTGAAAGTTGTAATCCATACCAGGTGGCCTCCTGGCCCTGAGGTATTCCCGTAAATTACCTTTCGCTGCATATTCCACTATTACATACAGCAAACCTAGGGTATGAATGGCAGCTTTAAACACAACTCTCAGAACATATTAGCAAGACTATATCTTTCATGATGTTCCACTGAACTTTTAGTGTTGCCCTTTTGCATGTTATACCTGTGATCCAGGTTCAATGTGCTCAGAATTAGCTGCCTTTACACCCAATGTGATGCTACAGATGGCTTCAACAAAGTGGCCATTCTTTAAAAATGAATCAATTTTAATAGGCAATTTGAGTAAGTTTCAAGCCCACCTCAATTCTATTCACCATGTAGATGGCACAGTGGCTCAGTGGTTAGCACTGCTACCTCATAGCACCAGGGTCCCAGGTTCGATTCCAGCATCGGATGACTGTTTGTGTGGAGTTTGCACTTTCTCCCCATGTCTGTGTGGGTTTCCTCCCAAAGATGTGTAGGTCAGGTGAATTGGCCATGCTAAATTGTCTATAGTGTTAGGTGCATTAGTCAGAGGGAAATGGGTCCGAACTGGTTGGGACAAAGTGCCTGTTTCTACACTGTAGGGAATTTAATCAGACATAGAACATAGAACATAGAACATAGAAGGATACAGCGCAGTACAGGCCCTTCGGCCCTCGATGTTGCGCCGACCGAGTCCTACCTAATCAGACAAATGCTCGTTTCTGGTGGCATTGCTGAGTAGAAACTCTTGCCGTTTTTTCCAAAATTTCTCTATCTTCGGGTTTGCACAATCTCCACAAGCAAAGATCAGCTGAGAGCTGTCCTGAGCCATTGCTTTTAATATCGGTGAAAGTTTTCAGTGCTGTGTTAAAGTGACCAACAATAACGCTCACAACAATGCTGGGAAAATCTCCCACCATAGTCAGTAGAATCCAGTATTTTTACTATAATAGATGGCACTCGTGAGTATTCTGATGTGTATGAGTGTTCACTCAGTATATCAGAGCATCATGCCATGTACATTTCATTGTGGGTATAAGATTGCAATGAGTTAAATTGCAGTAAATCTCACACTATTGTATTTATACAGTATAGCATTGTTCATTCCTGAATACTAAGTATACATCGCAGTTTCTTGTGCACTATTATGTTGTATAATAATTGATCATGCACAAAACATTTGTTAAAAATACTGACAATTTCTCTGCTGTTCTTGGGTATCTACACCCACCATACACGCTCACCATCTTGTGTGCAGGCACCCAACAAGTTAATTATATTTTTATGCTTATCCATCATCTTCATCATCTCCATTTCTGAGATAAGATCTGCCAGGTCTTTTTCTGTAGCATCATCTAGATGAAAATTTAACATGTTATAATATAACTTCCCTTCAGGTTAATTTCAACAAGTGGAAGTAACGATTATATTTTTTTCACACGACATGGCCAGCATTTATAGCACATCTGTATTTGCCCTTGCACTGAATGACCTGTTAGATCATTTTAGGGGCAAGTTAAGAATCAACCAACTTGTTGTGGAGTTTGGAGTCACAAAAGCCAGACCAGGTCAGGAAAGCAGATTTCTGTGCCAAAAGGATATTACAGAACAAGATGATTTTTTTCACAACAATCAGTAATAGTTATTGTGGTCACCATTCACTGGGACTAGTTTTATATTCCAGATTTATTAACTAAATTCAAATTCAACTAGCTGTCTTAATGTGTTTTGAACCTGTTTCACACAAGTAATCCAGCGGATATGACTACTGTGTCCCCAATTTTCCACCTGAGGTCAGTCGGAGGTGCTTGAGATATTTTACTCATGGCAGGTTTAAGTGATTAATTCTCCTACTGGGATTTAAGTTAGGAATTAGACTGGGCTATTAGTTTCCTACTGGACTCAACACAAAGATACAATTTGAAATACAAAGTTTCACCTTTTGGGAAAGTGTGTTTTTGCTCACCTTTCAGTGACTTCACTGCCACTGTAACGGCTTTATCTGGATTGTCCTTATCAATGCCGTAGGCCTCTGCTTTAACCACCTGTCCAAAGCAACCCTCTCCGAGCGCTTTCCCCAGTACTAGTCTGAAAAAGGAACCGTGATTTCAGAGATTACTGAAAAGTATGGTTGTGAACCTGTTACTCAATCTTAAAGCAGGCCATTTGCATTCTTTCAACGTTATTTTCCATATGGTGATGAAACGTCTTTCAGAAACACAGGCAGGAGCAGTCATTCTGAGAGAAAAAGCCAGGCTTCTAGCATTGGCTCGCTAACATGATTTCAGATTCCCTGGAACTGTGTTATCAGCACAAAATCATATGCAAGATTGTTTGGTTCATGTTTTATATAGGCTTTTCTATGTAGAAAGGAGGCCGAAGGGGCAACTTTTTCACGCAGAGGTTGGAGCGCGTATGGAATGAGCTGCCAGAGGAAGTGGTGGAGTCTGGTACAATTACAGCATTTAAAAGGCATCTGGATGGATATAGGAATAGGAAGGGTATGGAAGGATATGGACCAGGTGCTGGTAGGTGGGACTAGATTAGGTTAGGATATCTGGTTGGCATGGACAAATTGGACTGAAGGGTCTGTTTCCGTGCTGTCCATCTCTATGACTCTATACACCGTCTTCAGTCTGCCCTAATTACAAGGTTTGAAGTTTAGTATTTGTCTGCCTACCTCCTTCTCGCCATCATACTTACTTATCTCTCTGGAATTCCCATTTTGGATCCATTGGTAGTTCAAACTCCACAACACCTGCCAACATGAGTGTGCCACTGGAAGATAGCCTTGCAACCCTCACCAGGGAAGCGTTTGACTTCATTGAGGAGTTTGATTCTCGAGAAAACTGAAAATGAAATAAAGTGAGTGATTAGACTGAATGTTAGCACAGATAAAATAATATCTCAACTGCTCCCCCTCCAACCCCCCAATTTATCTCCAGCAAGACTCAACTTGTGGTCATGTAGATTGACTGAGCAATGTTATTGTTGAATTTTGGATGTTTAGTGCAGGTATTAACAGGTCAAGAGTCTGCGTCACCAACTGTAGTTTCAGACCATGTAACGTACTCTGTTAGCCTGCTTCTGTTCCTACTGTGTGCTTCTGTATAAGAAATAGAGATTGTGCTGAGTTAGCAAGCCTTAGTCAGAGTTCTTATAGGTTACAATTGGTCTCAGCATCTCGAGATTTGAGAAGATATAGTCAGGATTGCCAATCTTTGTGGCCCCCTATTGCAAATGTTGAGTGAGAGCAGGAACCAGCTCTGATCCAATGCTGAACAGCCTGCCAGGCTCAAAAAAGGAGAGAAGATACAGGATGGCTGTTAATGCCCATGTAACCAAAATGGATGATTACCTCTAGAGACAAAGAGGAAAAGAAATGGAGAGCAAATGGAAACTATTGTTTGGAGTTTAATTACCTGTCTTTTGAAAGGGAACTTGGAGAGTTTCTGCACAGGGAGTGGATCAAAAGCCCTCTTGGTGGATCGTGCCTGCATCCGGCATAATATAACAATGACCACTGACAAGATGATGGCTAGGGAGGTGGCAGCATAAATCAAGATATCCGTGTATTTAGCTCCAGAGAAGTCAGCTGTTTTCAGGGGTTCCTCTTCTATGAAATAAGACATAAAATAACTCTCATGAATATTCTTTACAATTTGCACCTATAACTACCGAAACCATTGAGGATATGTCAACCAGCGTGCAAAAACTATTTCTTATAGGTACCTAAACCAGAGTGCAGATGAAAGGTGAAGGTAGTTGAGTGCTTTGTGCGTGCCTGTTTCTTCCAGTCAGGATAGACATAGGAGGATTCCTCAGCCCAGACAAGCTTGGGACTACTTTATATTTGAGGGTCATGGTGTGATGTTACCAGCATTGCAGTGCCTTTTTAATGAGGAAAAACTTCTTCAGCCAGAGAGTGGTGGCTGTGTGGAATGCTCTGCCTCAGAGGGCAGTGGAGGTCCAGTCTCTGGATTTGTTTAAGAAAGAGTATCTCAAGGATAGTGGAATCAAGGGTTATGGAGATAAGGCAGGAACAGGATACTGATTAAGGATGATCAGCCATGATCATATTGAATGGTGGTGCAGGCTCGAAGGGCAGAATGGCCTACTCCTGCACCTATTGTCTATTGTCTATTGTAAATTAACAAACATTAGAGCGCAATTGTCAGGACCAAACCTGGCAGCAAGATGTGATGGCAATTAATCGAGGAGCCTTAACAGGAGTGGTAAGTCTATACACCTCTCTTCACTGAAGATTACTTGTCCTTCCACGAATCACATTCAGATTCCTGATGAAAGCTTTATGCCCAAAAGATCAACTCTCCTGTAACTCGGGTGCTGCCTGACCGGCTGTGCTAGGCTAGCAGCATCTATGAACCTGTCATTGTATGATCATTGTGCTAATGACAATTCATTTATCTGCGGGGTGAAATCCAGCTCAAGTCTTAACTTCTGCCCCCCCTCCCACTGTGTTGGCACTAATGTCCCTGCACCCAATCCCCGCCCTAATTTTAGCAGAAGACTGTCTTTCAATGTTTAAGTGAGTTTTAGGAATTAAAATGACACAGCATCTCAGGATGAAATTTCTGCCAAGATTTACGCATTGTCTACCAAACAAAGCCTGCAAAACCTCAGGTAAAAATTGATCCCACAATCTTTACAGAAGTTTTTACATTCTGTTTCCACCAGTTCAGATTGGTTCCAACCTATATTCAGCAGAACATACCTGGTAAAACTGTCAGCCATGCTGAGTGGTAAGAGATCCCAATGGAATTGCCTGCCAAGCAGGTGTACTTTCCTGCATCCTCAAATGTGACATTATGCAGGTAGAGGACTTCAATTTCCGTGCTGTTGATATCAGCAGTCTGTGAAGAGAGTAAGAAATACATCAACTTTCAGTTTAACATTTTGCAAACACAGCATCTGTATAAATGGTGTTTTGCAGGTGCATAATATTGGATTACAGGGAGATGAAATAGGAAATAATGTGGCTATTCAAGTACATAATAGCATTGTTTGCACCAAAATAATAATAATAGCATGCTACTGTAAAGGTTATTTGAGAGCCAGCTTGTCCAGTAAGTGCACTCTAATTGATTGGTTAGAACCGGCTTTAGAATGCCTATAGTCCCTAAAAATTTTCTATTTACTGGCACACATACTTACCTTTAAAACTTGGACGTAGGGGACTTCATCTGGTCCATATTTACTTCCATTCACCTCCACGTGTTTCAGCCATTGGATGTGAGGCTGGGCATCACTGAAGACTCTGCAATGGAACTCTACATTGCTTCCCACCACCACGGATTTGTTAGCTGGCAGACCCACCTGCAGGATAGGTCGATGAGGAGATCTCTCTGTGGAAGAACATGTTACTTTATATAAATATGTATATATTTTGGATACTGCATGTAAGGATAAATAAGCTTGCAATCTTGAGAATCTATGTGTGCATTATAATTATACACAGAGTTCAGGAAGTTCTGGTACTTAAGTGTCTATTTATTTTTGTCGCTGCATTTATTTAGCCAATTGTCTTCAGTCATCCGCAGACTACTCTTAATGGGAAGAAAATGGCACTATGGCAACACTCTCCAAATTCCTTATTCACTGTTTACTTGCATTGCTAATCATAACAGAACCTAGCTGACTCCTTCCATTCTTCAAATAATTTCCAGGCAGAAATTGTCAACATCAACTCCCAATGGAAATAAGATATGGAGGACAGATAAACAGGCAACGTAAGATGGAGGATCAGAGCAACTCATAATGGGTTCCATTATTACGGATAACAGCCTTGTGACCTTTGATGTTCCTTTGAAGTTTTGTTGTGCACAAAGATTGTGGTCAAGCCCTACACTGATGTTAATTGCAACACTAATAACATTTTAGGTCAACCAGAATCATCATATCGGCTCAGATCCAAAATCAACCACAACCAAGTCCAACAAAAACACCTGGCTTTCACGGAAACTTTCCAATCATTTGTAGACGTTTACTCCTGTTTGATTGTTATCAGCATTTGGAATTTAGATAACATGAATCGATATTCCACATGCAAAATTCTGCCTTTATCAGAATCATAATAATTGGTGCCATTTTGCCTATAATAACCTGACTCTAATTAGATTATTTTTCCTGAAATTGCATTCATTCCATTTTGGTGGCACAATGTTAAGCTCGAGTATCACAAGCCAAACAAACAGGCCTAATATGGCTTAGTTATGTATACTGGCTAGAATTTTTAGTCCCCAATATTAATTTTCAAAACAATCATGAACTTGGAGAGCAAATCATCTCAACAGTGTTGAAGCAGAAAATCCAAACTATTACACATACAGATTAGCACAGAAGATCAAAGCATAGAAATCATTGTTGCCAATAATAGTGGAAAAATGTTGTGGTTTACCCATATGACATTCCTCTGTTCTTTATTTTAATAGAAACATCACGCATTTAGTTTAAAGGGATACAGTACAAATAATCAGAGTTAATTCAGCAAAATAATTATCAGAATCTATAAGAACAAGAACCAAGATTAATTAAAAATGTCAAAATTCTTATTATTATTCCCCCCTTTCTATATCAGTTTGATTTTCTGTCAATCACATACCTAAAACCTCCAGCTGATAGCTGTGATTGATGCTGCCATATTTGTTCTCCACCACACAGGTATAGTTGCCACGGTCAGATGGTACAACACTTTCCATCACCAGGCTCCAACGCTGATGCCGCAGCTGACAGGATAAATTGAATTTTAAAATTGCAAACCAGTTAAAAGGCAAACAAACTTGCAAAAATCACTAAAACAAAACAAAATTAATACTAACAAGAAATCAAACTAAATCTCTCAGGATTGTATTCTTGTCTACATGGTATTTCTATCATTCTGTTAGATTAAAATCAATGAACAGGAGGAATTTTGTACACATGTAAATGCTGTCCTAGTGAGTACTTGTTGGGTCGCTGCCAAGGATATTTTGCTGAACATCTAACCTCCCTTCTATTTGATTTAGCAATGCTTGTTGGGATAACATATAACCATGTTTGTTATAATGACATCATGTGTGAAATGATGTGATCACAAAGTTTTAGGTAATACATAGTAAATGAGATTTGGCAAACAAATTTTGTTGAAAACAACATCCCTTTAACTTCAATGGTATTCCTTAGCCAACACGGCTATTACTAATCTCAGGGACAGCCAAAGCTGGACAGTGACGGACAGGCAGGTGAATCTCCTGGGTCTCATGCTGAAGTGCTCAGGGGGATATTTTTCAGACCTCACACCCAAGCCCAACCCTAACTAATTCTACTGTGGATTCAGATTTGGGCTATCGATGCTGGATATTTCATTCTGCTTACAATATACACTTAAATAACTTTTTTGGGTCTGTTCTTAGAAAGAAACTGCATTTATATAGTGTTTAACTTATCGCTAGGGCACATCAAAGTAACTTACAACCATAGAATTAACTCCGGTAATGTAGACAAATACGACGCCCTTCAAACAGTAACAAGTTATCTTGTTTTTGGTGATCTTGACTGAAATAGTTATTGGACTTATTAATTTGTTTAAACAGGAAGTCTGGCTTTATTTTAATGTTCATTTGAAATAAGGCACCCCTAACAATGTTCTGCTTCTTCAGTATTACTCTTAAGTGTCACGCTTGTTCACCCAAGCCTAGCGAAGGACTTGAACCGGCAACCTGAAGACCCACTAGTGAGAGAACTGCCAACTCAGCCAAGAAGCTTATTTCATGATAGAATACAATGAACTGAGAACGCTTTTTAAACAACATTAGCAATTCTGTCAGAAATGATAAATATGAATTTAAAAATGTTGTTCACAAACACATCTCAGACATATTCCTAACTTCCTAGAAAAGAAATCTACAGCTATCAAACTCGTTCTTTTTTTGTTGTTAGTTATGGCTTCTGCTCTGCTGGCAGAATTCTAAATGTAAGGAATGCATCATTCATTCATCTCTTCCTTTCTGATCATTTATTATTCATATAAACCACTTTCTTTAATGTGATATTCACACTGCTGCTCGCAGTACCCCAGGCTTGTCTTTCAGATGGTAATGTCTTTTATACAGCAGCTTAGCTCGATATGAACCTCGTAATGCCAATGTCAATTCTGCAATAATGTAGGAACACTCAGGTGGTTTGAAACACAATATTGAATATGTAGGGTTGTGTTACATCAAAGCAATACATTTAAGAAAACAAGAAGGGTAGGAATTGTATTGCTTCACACTCCTTTCCTTAATGGATTAGTTGGTGGAGGATTAGGTACCTGATCTCTGATGGACTTGTGAAGTTTGCCAACATAAATTAAATCTCTTGTGGTTTTGTGTGCTTGGCTAAATGGTTATGATTTAAGGGAAAGAGTAGATATGCTCATTAATGAGGGGAGGAGTGGAAGTGCGAAGACAGTAATGTCTCTAAAATCCAGACCCAGGCTAATATTCTGGGGACAATGATGAAATTTGAATAAAATATAAAACAGAGACTTAAAAGCTCTTCTAATGGTAACATATAATTATTGTCAAATGACATAAAACCTCATCTGGTTCATTAATAGCCTTTAGGGAAGGAAATCTGCCATTTCTACCTGCTCTGGCTTATGCGTGACTCCATACCCAAAACATGTCTCTGAGATGGTCTAGAGAACCAATCAGCTCACGAGTATCTGAGGATGGGCAATGCATGCCAGTCTCACCAGTGACATCCACATCCCAAACAAGAGTAAATAGGTCATTACAAAGAAGGCATACATGATCTGCATTGTCAAATTCCAGGAAAGGTCCCATTGATCAAGAAAAGAATATTTATCAACCTTTTTAGTTAAATTCAAAATCTCATTTGAGTGTTTTGAATGTGAACCTTCTGGATCTAAGTGAACCCTTATCCACAGAAATATGTTGTAGATGGGTGAAATTGAGTTATACCTTAATGCCTCCGATTCTCTGCTCTCCCCTGAACTCCCGACCATTCTTCAGCCAGCGTATGGTTGGAATGGGATTTCCAGCAGCTGGACAGCGAAATTTCACTGTATTTGCAGCTGGAACCACATGTAAATGCTTCTCCATACGCTCAAAATGTGTCCAGTACGGTGCTCCTGAGTGTTGGAATGGAAACCAAGGAGGAAAGCTCTTCAGTTAGAAATTAGTACTTTTTCAGCCAATAACGCGTACCTGCGCTCACCTGGGCTCCACGTTGATAGCAACAATCAGTGAATTTATCTATTATGAAAAACAATTGTTTCATGGTCTATTTAATCAATTGATCCTGATGCTCAAGACAGGTTGATTTTGGTCAGAACATTAGTATAAGAAATGAATTTGCTTCATATTTGTGGTACATATCTTCAATGAAAGCACACAGCAGCAATATTACAATGCAACCATGCAACTACTTGAACATACATCACATTTTTCACATCATCAAAACAACCCAAAAGACTTCACACTCAATAAATCACATTTAGAATGAAGTCATTTATTGTGTGGTGTGACATGGCAACCAATATATATGTAGCAAACTCTCACAAACTGTCATGAGTAAACCACCTTAGATCAGAGATCTATCATTGGTGGTTTGTTTGAAGGATAAATGGTACCTATTTACTGCGAGGGCTGTCCATCAGGTACCAAGACATCTTACTTGCTATTCTTCAAAAAGTACTATAGTACCTTTTATCGTCACTTGATAATGCAGACAGCCTTGACTTAACATTTAATCTAAAACATGACACCTCCAACATTGTAGTGAGCTCTCTCATTATTGCACCTCAGACTCAGAGACAAGAATACTACCACTGAATTACGATGCACTATCATGCTGACATTACAACAGGTATATATGTTGAGTGTATACATTGAGTGTATACATTGAGTGGTAAATTGCCAGTCAGGATTTGCTCATTTAATGTTCAACGGACTTTCAAAAGACATTTGTAAAAGTACCACATATCAGGCGTGTCATATTGAAACCCTTTGGATTAAAAGGTCAGTAGCTGTATGGACATAAAACTCACTAGGTGAGAGTGAAGAGTCATGGTGACAGGCTATTTTTCAAAACTATTTTTCAAACTGAAATATATAATGGTGTTCCTGAGGATTCATCATTATATCTCCTACTGTTTTTGGAATGCTAATAATCTGGATTGGAGGCTAGAAGGCACAATTTTGAAATTTGCAGAATATATGAAACTTGGAAGCAGAGTAAACAATAAGGAAGAAAATAATAGAATTTGAGAGGACATAGGCCTCTCAAATCCAATGCAGAATATTGTTGAGATGTGAGAGTCTATAATCTGGAAAGTCTGCCGAAGGTGTACAAAATACCAGTTCATTCTCATTGGCACTAACGTGCCCTTTCCCAGGGACCATCTTGTAAAATGTGAAGGTTGGGAGAGATGTAAAAGAGATTTACTCATTTGTTTCCAGTGATGACAGATTACAATCACATGAATAATCCAGAGGAGCTATTGTTACTTTCCAGGGAACAGAAAAAGTTTAAATGACATTTGGTCAAGATATTTAAAATCTTGACTGGTTATACCAAGAAAAACCAAGCCTTATGGAGATAGGACCATTAAGCACATTCTGAAATACTGCTTTAAGTCAATTTGCCAATGAATTTCTGCCTTCAACAGAGTCAACAGGTTCAAGGTTCAGAAATGGTCCCACTCCCTCAATATTTTCAAATTTTGAAATGTTTGGCCTGCTATGTTCTGAGGCTGAAGGATTGCTAACCAGAGAGCTCAAATTTAGGGGGATTGGCAAAAGAGTCAGAGTGAAATGAGGAAAATTGTTTTCACATGATGAATAATTAGGATGTTGAGTCTTAAGAGTGATGCATTCAAATTCATAACAATAGCTGCTTTCAAAAGGGAATTGGATTAATAAGGAGAAACGAAAATGAGATATAGGGAAACAGCCACAGAGTGAAACTAACTCCATAGCTCTTTGAAAGGGAATTCTGCTGTCATTTAGCAATAAACATAACTTGAATGGGGATGTGTAGGGTGGAGGCAAATTGGGTTTTAATGGAGTACTTAGGGCAAACTTCTGAACTAACTCCAGAACTGCAAAAGTTTGACATACTGGTCAACCTGAGTCTAATCTTTTAATGTGAATCTATGAGCTCTGTGTAATGAAACTCAAAAGAAACATCAAACACGAACTATTTGAAACTCCCCCAAAGCTACGGCACATTCCTTAACATTCCTACCTAATCAGCTCCACAGTAATTGTCTCAATTAGCTGGACTGGGAACTCCTGTGGTAATTAGGCAACGCATTTAGCAGCAGACTGATCCTCAGAGCCTGAACAATTAGAGCAAAGACAAATTGTCGCCCAGAAATACACAGAGCAATTTAATTGGGGAGCTGACTGGTTGGTTCTCAAGTCACTCAGTTGCTTCTTAAATTTAGAGGCAAGTTAGGGTCCTGAAATGTTCCAACAATCCTGAGAGCACAGCCTCACAAAGAGCTGATTTAAATGAACATTTACAAATGTGGCCAAGAAACGACCAGTATGATGTTAGGTGGGTGAAAAGCACATTGTCCTACTATTCCTCACTCTGCATCTTACCATGAAACAGCTACTAATCAACATGCAGATCAAAACTAGGTGTTTCCAGTGCTGCTTATTCTTAGTTTCTACTTGATAATGTGGAAAATTGTCCTCATTTGTCTTTGGCACAAAAAGCAGGTGAATCCAATAAAGCCAATTATGGCCCATCCCTCCAGCTAGCCTCAACCATGGGCACATTTTTGATGTGGAGGAGCCAGTGTTGGACAGGGATGGATAAAGTTAAAAATCAGACAACACCAGGTTATAGTCCAACCTGTTGGACAGTACATTTTTGGAAGAAGACATCAACATTTACTGATGCTCAACTCCAGTCTCTTCGGATTTATTTTTAATCTGTGTGATCTAAATAGCTGACCTTTCTGAGGATAAGCATGACCGTCATTGGTATGTGGAGTTGAATCTTCAGATCCACCATCTTCATCATCATCACCAGAGGACAATGAGTCTGAAACAATTAATATAGGGGACGTTAGAGATCATAACCTGCAAACTTACACTATACCCTCTCCACTCTAGATTTCACTGAATACAGTGTAGTAACTGGAAGAAAGGTGCTGTGATTGATGAACCATTGCTGTAGTATTGTATTACATAACAGTTCTGTCAGTGAGGCTCCAGCCTGCCACCCTTTCTCAGTACTGGATTGCAACTATGGAAATGGATATTAGGTGCATTGGAAGTAGCTTTTCCAAGTTACCATTCATCATACAAGTGTAGAACGCAGAGAGTCTGGGTGTTGTTTGGTTTGGATATTCACAAATTCTATATTGTCCTCAACTCATTTGTGTACATATGCACTACAGAATTTGTTGCTTACTGTTGTGAAGAATCACTAGTACTATGTTGTCAGATATACTTGTGGAATAATTTTCTTCAAGTTCTAGCAGTTTTTACTCAGTTCTATTGACTCTTATAATTACATCAGTGCTGTACCGTGGACACAAAATATTGTACAGAGTTGTGTGATCAAACACTCTCTATATCTGCATCCATTATCAAAATCAATAAATCTTCTGATCCAAATACAATTAAACAATTCCAGATGAAATTTCCCATTCCCAAAACTACAATGCAGTGGGTACAGCCTTATTCAACAAAATCTAAAATTGTGGGAGTCAAATACAGAATAATGAATTGTGGTTAGTTTAAAATTGAAGAGGCAATCCCTTATAAAGGTGATATTCAGTCTTGAGTTCTAAATTGGTATTCTTGTAAATATTTGAGACTGCACTTTTAGTTTAATCAAATAAATATGTACAAACAAAATGTGCATGTACCTGCACACCTAAATTCCATTAAGCCATTGATTACCTGGCAAAGAAATTATTGAAGGCCATTTCAGATTGAAAGATTTTTATTTCAAATATATAAAGAGGATTTTAATTATATTCTGTAGTGTTATATTGATTAGTGTTCCCCTCATATAGAGAAGTTATCCTGTCGCATTTAAATCCTAGCAGTTAACAGTAATTCAATTTGGCTCCTTATATGCTGTATTAGCAAACCATTCTTAACATTGTGCTGCATCATTTAAAAAACAAATTTCAAACTCAAATTATAGATAAGTCTACGGTGCAGAAAACCAAAAAGGTGAAAACAAAATTATAAAGTAACTTAGATAAAACAAGAGATAGTGATTAAGCAAAGTACTTAAACTCATATCTAGAGAAGGCAATGATCTGGGGGTATTACTGCTGGACTGTTAATCCAGAGACCCAGATAATGTTCTGGGCACCCAGGTTGGAAGTTCACCATGGCAGATAGTGGAATTTAAATTCAATAGAAAGAAATCTGGAATTAAGTGTCTAATGATGACCATGAATGTCGCATCAACATGTTGACTTTTAGCTGCTCTGAGGAGAAAAAGTGAGGACTGCCGATGCTGGAGATCAGGGCTGAAAATGTGTTGCTGGAAAAGCGCAGCAGGTCAGGCAGCATCCAAGGAGCAGGGCTTATACCCGAAACGTCGATTCTCCTGTTCCTTGGATGCTGCCTGACCTGCTGCGCTTTTCCAGCAACACATTTTCAGCTCTTAACTGCTCTGGGTAATTAGGGATGGGCAATAAATGCTGGTCTAGCCAGTGATGATCCCATGAAAGAATAGAGAAACAGAAAATGAAGCTGTATTCTGAATACAAATGTTTCAAAGACTTGCTGAAGGCTTCCCTCAAAAAATGTGACATAGATGTAAACGTGTGGAAGACTCTCCTTCAGAAGAAACCAACTTGGAGGAAGCTCCCATATGAAGGGACACAATTCTTTGAGAACAACAGTCAGCCAGAGGAAACATGGAAAAGGAACCAGAGAAAGAAATGCCAGAGATCTCAAGGTCAAAGACCAATTCCACCTCCAAAACGTGTACTTGGCAATATCAGATCCATCAGCCACACAAAGACACACTGAACCCGTGACACAAAATTTCCTCCGTGGACGATCATTACCGGGTGTTCGTCAGTGACAATATTCCGAAAAGCACCAACACATTTACAATTAGAAATATTTATTACTATTTGGGTTTCGGCATCAAAGATTTTATTGAAGAAATTGAGAGTTGTACCTGCTATGGTAACTGTGAAATTCCTTAGAACCTCGCCTGTTCCACGCACCACACAAAGGTACAGGCCAGAATCATCGTATCTCATCTCAACAATTTCCAGAACCTTCCGGGCCACGTGCACCCTGTCATCTGACAGAAGTTGCTTGTCTTCTTTGTACCAGTTGACATTCACAGATCGATTGGTGTCACATGTTAACTTGAATCCATCACCAAGGTTCAGGAGGAGATGATCCTGAGCTTCGGCAGTTTCACTGGCAAATAACACTATAAACGTAGAAAAAGGAAACTTTTATTATGATGACATGACCCATGACGAATTGCTTCATATTCTCTCTCCCTTTTGCACCTGTCTGTATCTTATGAAACATTTTGTACTTCCTGCCTAAAGGAAAACACAATGACATCTAAAAGTAAGATTTAAGACATTTATGTCAATATTTTCCATTTATAAAACTGTAATTGTTTGGATATATCAACATTTTGCTACACTTCATTTACATTATTACCTCAGGTTCTGAAGTTAGAACAGAACCTGAAACCTGGAAGATCATAGGACAGAGCAGAGTTTTGAGGGGCCTTTTAAAGTGGCCCCTCCCACACTGTCGTGGAGGAAGTGACAGAGGAGATGCCATCTTCCGGCTCATGGTGGGTAAGTTATGAATTTTGATGCAGTCAGCAACAGAGTTCTATGGGAACTGTCATCAGAGTTGGGATTGCACTCAAGTAGAATTTCCAGGTCTCTCTTTCCTCATCTTAATATTGAGGGTTTTTCCAAATTAAAAACAATTGACTGAGTTGAATTTTGAAGCTTTAATTGTCACCTAGGTTTCATTCATGCCCTTAAGAACATTAGTACTCATTGAAAGCTTACATTTTTTGGATAGCCTTATGCAAAAGAAACATAACCAAGAAATATTACAAAATTCTAAATCTAATGCATTATGACAACTCTTAGAAAGACACTCTATCAATGTGTCCAGATGTAATATTACATCCCAACCACCATCCAGTGCTTTCCAGGTCAAATCTCTTCTATCCTCACACAGTAGATAAACATAAGGAATCTAGCAGCGAGTTAAAGGTTACAATGGGATCTCACCTACTCCCAAATACCCATAGAACATACCTGTAGTTTAGTCAAATTTCAACTATCTAATTTCCACTTTGCCCGACAAAAATATTCCTAGTTCTAACAAGGTCAGGATTGACTCCAAAGTGCTATAAACATATCAATTTACAATGGTTGAATTATGCATATCATACCTACAAAATCCTTGACCACACCTGAACTACTGTGAGCAGTTCTGGGAGCCACACCTTAAGAAGAAAGAGATACAGGATAGATTTACCAGATTGATACCTGTGCTTCATGGGTTGAACCATTCGGAGAGATTAAACAAACCAAGCCTGTATTCCCTGGAATTTAAGGGAATTTTATCAAAGCTTCATGACATGGCTCAGCATCAACCTCGGCACAAGGTGTCTTCATTATTCCTCTGGTAAAAGGAAGAAAATCGCTGATAGATTTGACTAAAAACCTGCCCTCTGTAGATGAACCCTGTTATCCTGGACTCATTATGGTAACAAAATCAGTGATTCTATGCAGCAGGGTCAGTAATGAGGCTGACGGATAATGAGGCAAAAGCCAAATCCAACAACAAACACCATTCTACACCAGACCATTCCACCCAAACAGATGACACTAATTCCTGAAGAAAATTCTTGGGTTTTTTTTCAAACCATTCTTCTCTTAAGTACCAAACAAAAAAGCCGTTAGCAAGTATGTAATGCAGGCCACATATGAGCCAGGCTGGAGGCTGCAGCCCTCTATTTTACAGCTGCATTGGATTAACTAAAACAGCACAGATGGAGGATTGTGAGAAAATACTCTGAGCTAATTTCAGACTGTTTAAGGTCTTTCTTGATTAGATTAGATTCCCTACAGTGTGGAAACAGGCCCTTCGACCCAACCAGTCCACACCGACCCTCCAAAGAGTAACACACCCAGACCAATTTCCCTCTGGACTAATGCCCTTAGCACTATGGGCAATTTAGCATGGCCAATTCACCTGACCTGCACATCTTTGGACTGTGGGAGGAAACAGGAGCACCCGGAGGAAACCCACGCAGACATGGGGAAAATGTACAAACTCCATACAGACAGTCGCCTGAGATTGGAATCAAACCTGGGACCCTGGTGCTATGAGGCATCAGTGCTAACCATTGAACCACCATGTCACTGCTGAAGCTAAATGGGGGTTTGTTCAGTTATCAGACCCTTCTGATACCTCAAACACTGTATATGCAAATGTAATCTTGTATAAGTAAGAAATGCCTTTGTTTATTGAATAGAGTCAAACGTTTCACCATAGGCTACTGTACAGAACTGAACTGCTTTAGGGACTATGAATGTATCTACAATAGTTTTATGAATAAAGTATATTTTTAAAATAAAAAGTTCCAAACTGTTTTAAGTTCATCTCCTGCAACTGGTAAAATCTTGAGTATTTGCTTCCTTTTCCCTACCCAATAATTTAATTCTAGACAGGTAGTACAAGATATTGTCTGATGAGGTCAGTTTCCATAGTTCACATGGGTTGGATTAATATCTCCATCTCAATTACTTTATGAGGAATGTCCTTCTGAAGTAAGGATTGGTTCTTTCAACATGTAAACTATACTCTCCCTAATCATTGCTATTCCTGTAACCTATAAAAGTTCAGGATCTGCTCCTGCATCTTGATATGCTGTGGGTGGAATTTAATCCCCTTGCTGAGGTGTGCTTGGTGGTTAGAGGGGCATAATCAGGTAGGAGGAGGGGGGAACCAAACCTGCTTCATGCTCCCACACCGATTAGCTCCCTGGTGGGGAGTTTTGAGCAGAACCTTCTTGCACTGCTGGCAATTGAGGTCCTTAAATGGACAATAAATGCCCACTTAAGGGCCATAACTCACCAACAGCAGTCTGTTTCCCTGACAGGAGTATGACGAGTACCTGGTGGTCCTTCCATTCAAGAGAGTTGCCATTTTTGATGCCAAGGGAGGCCCAACTTTGACCAGTCAAATGCCAAAAATGACACTTAATACAGTCAGCTTTGTCTAAAAGGGGTGATGCAGAGGGAGACCCACATTATTCCCTCTAAACCCAGACCTGTATATGTTAACGCCATGATCAACTCTCTCTCAAGCTACACCATTTTAAGTTTAAACTTTGTTGCAATCGGTTATTTATCCAAATAAAATCAGAAAGAACTGCAGTGCAGTAAATCAGAGACAAAAGCAGAAACTGCTGGAAAAGCTCAGCAGGTCTGGCAGCATCTGTGGAGAGAAATGGGAGTTAACATTTCAGGTGAGGAAGTGTCACTCGACCTAAAACGTTAACTATGATTTCTCCCCAAAGATGCTGCCAGACTTGCTGAGCTTCTCCAGCAATTTCTGTTTTTGTCAGTTATTTTTCCAATTTCAGATCTTCAGAACTAAACTAAATTTCTCCCTCAATTTAGTTGCTGCGATGCATACTCCTAGAGTGTTTGTTACCTCCAATTAAAAGTCATTGAAAATAAGCCAATTTTGTGACTGAGTGAAAAATGAAATACAAAGGAGGGCATTTGAATGTAAGCACTACAGACTGGGAGCTCTTGCCAATTACAGCCCTTATCAATCCTGCCTAACATTCATGAGATAACACTGACCTTCAAAGTACAAACACTTCAAGGTGCACTAAACTCTGTTGAAGGCTTTTCTCTGATCATTTCTCAGCTGGGATTGGTTGGGAGGCTGTAGGATGACAATGGCCTGATTTTTCGTTTAGTTACAGGATTGCAGTCATGGTCACTTATTTGTATTACGTCAGAGTGACATTAAAGACTATTATGGGCACAGACACTGAACAAGTTTCCTCTTTGGCTGTAATTGGCAATAAAGTTGCAAAGTGTATTCCAAGTTGAATTAATTTTCCAAAGTGCAGTTGTCACTCAATTTTCTGTTCGCACTCATTTACATTATCACAACATAAAATCACATGAAAATATTAACCAGTTGGACACGATTCTTGATATAAATTAGCACCAGGTACAGTTTTTCTGAAAATGATTCAGTCACAAAAAATAAGCATTTTAATAAGTATCTATCCATCATCTGTGAGGGTCCTGATTTTTAATAGTTGAAAAGGACTTTCTAAAACAGGTAAAGAATCATTTAATTCATGTATTGCAGTCAATTTCTTTGTAAATGATGTAGGTGTTTTAACTTTGAAAATCTCAAACGTGTTTAGTTGTGGTCCTGAATCAAAAACTTAATTTTAAGAATTTTCATAATGGCCTAGGAATGGGCAAAACTATCCAAAACTTGTACAGTGGTCAGTCTAGGGTGTGACCTTCCTTCTGAACAGGGTAAAAACCAACATACAAGATTGTGGAAACCCTGTGCCTGAAATTTCTCAATCTTTTGTGCTGATATAACAGATTCTGAGGTCAATGACATTACAAGAACCCATACAATCTGGGAGAAACTCTATCCCGCTATGGGATAAGGAGGCATCAGTTTCAGGCTGCAGCAATATCAGCAAGCTTCCTTCATGCTGGTCTGAGCAATCCTTATATAGGATTGGATATTACTGTTATAAAGCTGGACTTGACAAGTTTGGCCTTTCAGCGCAACTAAGAAGAGGTGACCTAGAATCAGAGAATGATACAGCATAGTACGATGCCTTTTGGTCCCAGGTACTACTCCCCAGACTTTCAAAGAATTGTCCTGCTTGTCCCATGTCCCATATTTTTCAACAGTGTACCATATATATTTCTACATTTCTAAAGGGTCCCATAATTATGAAGGATTATAACTGGGTAAATTGTTAGCAGGGGCCAAAGAGACATTCGCAGAATCATAACAAATTCCAAAAAGCTGCAAAAATAATAAAAGAGTGACATTAGAAAATATTTTATTCACAATGGGGATATTGGGTGTGAGGTTCTGCAATTCCTGGTCACAAATGATTGTTGAAGCTGAATTCATAAGTTATTTTTAAAAACAGATGATTGTTTGAAATGCGAAAACTGCTCAGCAGCAGTAGGAGATTGGGATTAGACTCGTGACCCCTAGGGAACAGGAACCGGGTCAGAGTGGCCTGTTCCTATGTTAATAGATTCTATGACATCTTACTTTACATTAACATTTTTTTTGCATGTTTATCTCTTGAGAAGAAATGGCCGTGATGCCTCTTTCTTTAACTACACCAGCACAAATGTGAGACAGATTTTCATTTAAATGAAGCAGATTTATCTGACTCAGCCTAATAGTGAATGATGACACAAAGATGTCAGTGCCTACATCAATTAACTCATACAGCGAGAATCAGACGGTCACACATAATGTGAGATGTTGTCACCCTGATGTTTAGCATTTCTGCAGGGACAGAATATTCTCCTGTAGCAGAAGTTACAACTCTGAAGTTTTAAATCAAGCATCCTATGCAATGGGGGAAACTCAAGCTCTTTAAATGTATGTGCTGCAGCAGTGTTTTTTTGTTGAAAATCAATGTCTTTCTCATCACCAAACTCCCCACCATCCCCCAAAGGGTCATGACCCAATACCTGACATGGGAAGACAAGAAGGAATGATTTGCTGCTTGCTGAGGCATGACCTTTCAACCTTAGCCAACAACCCCACAGTGACAAGGACAAAAGTACGTTACTTTATAGGACTGGGTGCAGTCAGAGGCTGAGACTCTGCGGGTGTCTTGGAAGAGGTCACTCACTGGGAATCCTGACAACTCCATTGACAAACACGTCAACCTCTGACAGAGCTTCAAGTCAAAGCGTTTGGGTTGAAAACTTGAGGGTGTGGCTTCAAAGAGACTAAAAGTCACTTCTCGGTCACATTCTGAGCAAAATAGCAAAGTGCTCAACCTGCATTGGAGGACCAACAACTGGAGACAAATAATAACAAAAGCAGCTATACCCAGATCCCTCAAATCTTACCAAAGCTCTGGATTCCTGAGAGCTAAAATAATTAGAAACACCTCATATTTAAGTAACTAATTACTCACAGGAATGTTTTGTTTGTTTGATTTGATTTACATCAGTTATACAGGTAGCACAATAGTACATTTTAAATGTGTACCATTGAGATTAGTACGAAAAATATTGCACTTTTAATATTTAATCCAATATTTAATCCGGTGATCAGTGAAACAGGATTCCAAGGTGTAACTGTGGTAAAGCCACAAAAGTTGGATGGTTTGAAAAATGCTAAATATGGATGAAGACCTTTGGTTCCATTGTTCAGCACTTCCTGTGCCCACTGAGAAATAAATGGGGCTGAAATTTGCTGGAAAGATAATGGGGTGTTAATGAGGCACTCTGTTATTAATGTGCAAATTACCCAGCAGGCTCAGTGGATCAAGAGATCCACTGCAAATCATCAGAACGTGTTGGTCAATTTATGCCACTATACCTTTTGCTTTCCTCAGTGTAGTCATTATTTTAGAAAAACTGTACTAGATTTGCACAGTAATTGCTCATTAAATTAGCTATGAAAAGGTGGGACTTGGTTTGATTTGATTTGATTTATTGTCGTCACATGTACCTCATTACAGTGAAAGGTTTTGTTTTGTGAGCAGTGCAGGTAGATCAAGGCAAACAAGGACATGCAGATCATAGGATGTTCAGACAGATCGCAGCAAACAGGATTATAGCTGCACAGGAAGTGCACAAATCGAGATCAGCATTAGATTTGAAACGAGAGCAGTCCATTCAGCATTCTGATCACAGCAAAGAAGAAGCTGATACTGAACCTGTTGGTACCTGTATCTTCTGCCTGATGGGAGAGGTTGGAAGAGAGTATAACTGGGGTTGGAGGGGTCTGTGATGACATTGGCTGCCATTCCACATGGCAACAAGAATTTAACTGGATAAATTTCTCTTAATCGGGACCCTTGTGGCATAAATGTATCCTGTTAAATTCTTGTTGCATTGTGGAATGACAGCCAATATCATTGAAGACCCCTCTCATCTGGTTACACTCTTCTTCCGAGCGTGCCATTAGAAGCTCATACTTTCACTAAATTATAACACAAAAGGTGGACCAAGAATTACAACTAATGGTGTGTGCCATGAGATGCCTTGTTTCAAACAGGACTGGCTAATGTGCCTTTTGTTAAATGGCCTTCAGGTGGAAGAGGAACAGTCCCTTTACTAAGGTTTCCTTGCACACTCTATAAACGTTTGATGCTGCCTTGTAATTCAGTACAGCATGGGAACATGCCCTTTGGCCCATCATGTCCATGCTGACCATGATGACATTGTAAACAAATCCATCTCCTGCACTCACTGCATATCCTACTGTTCATGTGTTTGTCTAAATGCTTAAACGTTGCTATTGTAGCTGCTTCTGCCACCTCCTCTGGCAGTGCTTTCCAGGTACCTGCTACTCCTGTGTAAACAAAACCTTGCCTCACTCATCTCCTTTAAGTTATCCTCTCCCTCACCTAAAACCTACGCTCCCTAGTATTTGACATTGCCACCCTGAGAAAAAGACTTTGACCACTCACTCTATCCATACCTCTCATCATTTTATATACTTCTATGAGATCATCCCTCAGCTTCTTACATGATCTAGCGAAAACAATCAAAGTTTGTCCAGCCTCCCCTTAATAGCTAATTCACTCCAACTCAGGGAACAAACTGGTAAACTTCTGTTGATCCTTCTCCAAAGCCGCCACACCTTTCCTACAGCATGGCAATAGACTGCCCACAATATTCCTGTCATCCAGGATTCATCCTCACAGGAACATGCTGGTCCTGAACTCTAGTCAAACTGTCTTTAAAAAACTCCCACATGTCAGATGTAGATTTACTCTCACACCATCACCCCGTAGTTGAATTTCTCCAGCTCCTGCCTGATCCTATTGGAATTAGCCTTCCTCAATTTAGCATTTTCACTGATGCCCAGTTGTTTCCTGTGGCCTTCTCCTTGACTATTGTAAGATTTACAAAATAATGATCACTGTTCCCAAAATGCTCCCCCATTGCAACTTCGATCATCTGGACAGGCTCATTCCCTAATGTAAGGTCCAGTACTGCCCCTTCCCTAGTTGGACTAACTATATATTGTTTCAAGAACCCCTCTTTGATATACTTAACTAATTCTGCCCCATTTTAGCCCCTGGCACTCAGGGAGTCTTAATCAATATTGGGAAAGTTAAAATCACCCACTATAACAAGACTGATTTTTTTTACATGATCGACCTACATAGCTGTTCCTCAATTTCTCGGTGGCTATTGGGAGGCCTATAGTATAACCCCAGCATAGTGATTGTACCTTTCTTATTCCTGAGTTATACCCATAATGCCTCAGTGCATGAGCCCTCCAAGGTGTCTGTCACAGCTGCACTGAGAGATTCTCCTCAATCAGTAATACAGCTCCCCCACCCCTTTTACACCCCTCTGTATCTCACCTGAAACATCAAAACCCTGGAATGCCAATCCTGCTCTTCCTTCAACCAGCTTTCTGTTATGGCTAAAATATCATCATCCCGTATACTAATCCAGCTGCTACAGTCATCTGCTTTACCTGTTATACCCCATGCATTAAAATACACCTCAGCCTGTCAGTCCCGCAATGTTCATTAACTTGGTCCTGCCTGTATTTACCATTAGAGTTACTTGGTTTAATCTCTATCTACTCCTCAATCACTCCTCGTGCTGACCCCTGCCACATTAGTTTGAACCCTCCTGAGTGGCACTAGCAAACCTCCTGCCAGGACATTGGTGCCCCTCCAATTTACGTACCAAGCCATCCTCCTTGTATAGGTCCCACCTGACCTGAAAGAGATCCCAATGATCCAGATATCTGAACTCCTCCCTCCTACACCAAATGTATTTCAAGTGTATTATCTTCTTATTTCTGGTCTCACAAGATTTCACCCTCGATTGTTGTGCTTTTCAATTTTCTATAGAAAATATGCAGCCAACAGATTGCTGATTGCTGTGCTTAAGGACAAGATTGTACATATAGGTGGTTGGTTAGCTCAATGGTTGGTTCATGATACAGAGTGATGCCAACAGCGTGGGTTCACTTCCCACACCGGCTGGGTTACCATGAAGGACTCTCCTTCTCCCTGTGTCTGAGGCACGATGACCCTCAGGTTAAACCACCACCAGTCACCTCTCTCTAATGAGAGAGCATCCTGTGTTCTGCTGATATAACTTTTTATTTTACATGAAAGACAAAATTTTCTGAGGTTCACATTCTATGCAAAGCACCAGAAATTTCTGATAAAATGCTGGTCAGGCTAAAGTCTAACTCATCTGGAAAATATTTGCCAAAACAATGAACACAAACTATTCAAGTCCAAATGTGATGTTTATACATAACCTTATGTATGTAGTTATTTAATTGTATAACTTACTATAATATAGTTTTATATATAACTCCAAAGGCAAGGTTGGGCTCTGATAGAATTGATTAAATCCAGGATTTTACTGTTGGGCTAATTTGAGTATTAACCTTAATTTTGGACCAGTTTGAGGAGGGTCTTCTCAATGTTGAGTCCGTATATATACTGCAACTTGTGGAGTTAAGCCATACTTGTTTGTACCAAATTGTCCAATTTGAACTCAGTCAAAACTAGCCTCAGAATTCTTCGACTGAACAGGAATAAGCTTGGCCAGGATTTCTATTTGGGAATTACTGTCCAGTAACTTCTAAATTGAGGGTGAGATGTAATCAATCCTTTGAAAGCTTTCTAATATTCATTTGTCCATGCATAAGGAAATACTTTTTGTGTGTTTGCTGGAGAATTGCAATCTGTGCAACCAGAAAGGTAAAAACTTTGTTATAACTTTCCTTCAGATATGTTTGGAATTCATGTTGTAAAGATTGGTCCATAATTTCCCTTTTGTTAATTTCAATTAATTGTAAACATTCACTGGAAGTGCGCAGTTAATCTCACGGAGTTAATCCTCACGGAGTTAATCTCACGGAGTTAATCTCACGGAGTTAATCCTCACGGAGTTAATCTCACGAGAGAGCCAGTTTTTTGGAAGCAGAGGAATGAAAAGTGAAATAAAACTTTTTGAGGAAAAGAAATTAATTCATTATTGACACTTTACAAAAAGTGACATTTTGCATGAGTAAGTCATATTCTGTAACCACACACTTTCTTTTGTATTCTCAGTGGTCTCTTTATCTCTTACGCATTCCCCCACAAGGGTATGTCTTATGCAAAACAAATTGAAAAGCTGCTTTCCAGCTAGTTACTGTCCCAGCTTCCAGTCAGAAGCTGCTGTCTTTCCCCTGCCTCCTGTCTGTATCTTTGAATTAGAAGTTACTGTTAGGCTCCTGTTTTTGACTTCCAAATGCTGTGGCCTTCTTGTTTGCTATCCCAGCTGGCAGCAAACACAGGCCACTCTTGGGTCACCAAGTGTTAATCCTTGCCCTCTGGGAACATGGCAACAACAAACACAAGATTCAAAGCCAGCCTGCCTTTCTCCATAGGCACTAGCCTGGAATTCCCTGATTCCTTCTCAAAATGACAGAGATTGAGTCCCACACTGGGAAGCAGACAAAGCTGCCTCTTCTTCCAACCCTGACACATGAAGAAGTTTATTAAGATGTCATTTATCTCCAGCTGTGTTAAAGAGATGCAGACTGAATCAAATGCAACCTGCTCATGATGCCTTTTAACTTGCCCAGTAGAAAACAGACATTGTTCCAGAAAGCTCGACATCTGAGGGGGATGGAATCACTCCCATAGTACGCATTTTCAGAATCAGAAGCACAGGGAGAATGTAGCAAGTGATACATGCTGATTTCAGCAATAAACCCACAATTCCTGAGACTGAAACTGAGACACAGATTGACATCTACTGACATGCCATATTCACTGACTCAAAATCAGCAACTAGAAAATCCCAAGCCTTTGAGAGAATACAAGGAAGATCTGGGAAGCTAAAGGAAGGAAAGGAAAGTGACAAAAACCTGCAAGGCAACATAAAAGTGTGGGAAGCTAAGCTTATTTCAAAATTGATGGTTTATTAAAACTCTTCACAGGATATGAGAAGCAGTGGGGGGTGTGATCATTCCACCTCTCATTGCATTTGCCTTCATTATGTTTTTCTAAAAGTCATTATTTTAAAGAATTATAACACTTTGAATACAATACTTGCTCTACCCAGGCATTTATTATGGCATGCCAGTGAGAATTGTAAAGCCACTGTTTCTGCAATACTTTTATTTACTGCTCCTGCTTTATATCAAAGAACATTAACTCTATTGGGTGAGGGTAGAGATCCACCTGCTCCCTAGTTATACCTAATGGCTTAGCTTCTTTCTCAAGTACACCCTCTACAGTTGTTTCCCCTGAGGTGAATGGTTCCTGCCTTTTAGATTCGTAAGTTATCTGAGGTTCCTTAAAAGGGGAAGGATACTCCAGGGATAAGAGTTTACATGTTAAAGAAGCTTCTCCCCCTCCTGCACACTTAGCAAATATTCATTATTTTTAAGAACATGACTCCACCACAACACTTGTAGACACATCATTTGATGTGATGGCTGAGAAATTTTAATTCATTGTAAGCTATTATGCATTTATTTAACTTTGTTATGCTTCAGTTGAGCATTCGGGAATGTGAGAATCCTGATTAAGGATTAGCTAAATTAATTCAGGGACTCACTGACATCACTAAACTATGCAGATCAGATGATCCCAGCTTCAACACCACATCTATTGTGTTTCGCTGAACTCAATGGGAGGGTATTTGGAGATTTCCAATTGACCTCAACTCACTGTCCTGATTATTGGGAACAAGATCCAGAGCTTCCTGCAAGGAATCCGGTCAGTGTAGAAGTTGTTTGGAATCCGGTCAGTGTGGAAGTTGTTTGGAACCTGGTCAGTGTAGAAGTTGTTTGGAATCCGGTCAGTGTGGAAGTTGTTTGAGCACAGGATTAGGCTGTTCATCATAACACGCTGTCTAAATTCTAACAGGATGAAGTATCATGGGAGTTATGTCATTCTGTGGCCCCCAGTAACAGCTCAGTGAAGCAGATTGCCACTAAATATTGTCTGAGTAAATAGCAAAAGAAAACCTCACAGCGTGTGCAAACCCACGACTTGAATATTTTCCTTGGCATCAGGTAGAGCAGAGTAGAATCTGAAATTTACCCTAATCCACCAGAAGGGGATCTTTTTAAGGGTGCAGAACATAGGGTGACAAGGGCTGAAAACTGTGTTAATCCCCACAATAACCTATTTTAATTAATTCAAAGAAGAAATGTAAACTATCTTTCCCTTGGAGCCCTCTGTGTTGTTCTTAAATAATGCTGCATTAGCCCATCCTCTCATTACCTCCTGTTGCTCTCAGTAAATAGCTTTTAATCTTCACACACCACCTGCTTAGACAGAGCCTTCCCTGGGCCTTCCTTACCCCTCTACATTGACTCTTGGTCTGACAAAATCTTGATTTTAACAGTTTTATGCTTACTTTCCAATTGTTAATGTTCTAACCCTGTCCTTTTTTTTCTCTATCTCTCTAATTTACTCTAGTTTCTAAAACCTTTGGAGATTTTATTGTTCCAATTCTGCTTGTCCATTTCCGATTTTATAACCTCCCCTCTCACTAACACTTTTCTTAAAATGTATTTCACCTGTCCTTCCTTACGTGCCTCAAAACACTTCTGTGAAGAGCTTTGGGATTTCACATTAAGTTTCATATAAATATATGGTTTTGTTGCTGTAAAACTCTTTGGGCCATGGAGATTTTGAAAGGCAGCTATTATATAAATGCAACATTGTTTTCTTTTGTGTACAAATTTCTCATACATCATGCTCAAATAGTTATGGGTCTGATATCAGTTATGTACCACTCTCCTTATTGACATGGATAATAAGTCTAGTAACTATTATGCGCCCTGCATTTTAAAACAAGTGCTTTATCAATTAATTGCATGTTATCTGGATTGACATAGGTATGTGATGGAGCATTAGTTATGTACATGTTCTCTATAATGGCACATTGACACAGATATTGATCTAGCACGACTGAGTAGATCTGGGAATCATTACCACCTGCAAATTCCCACAAAGTCACAAACCTTCCTGACTTGGAATTACATTGACGATCCGTGACTGGGTCAAAATCCTGGAACTCCCTTCTTAATAACACGATCAGTATCCATCCACTCCAAAGTTTGCAGCAATTCAAAAATGCAGCACACCACCAACATCTCCAGGGCAATTGCAGACGGGCAATAAACGCTGATCCAACCAGCAATGCTGCAACCCACGTCTGAATAAAAGGACAGGTGAACATTTTCCTTATACTGATGCAGGTAGACAAACTTAGTGGACTGGATTGGTAATCGAAACCTGTTTTGTGTTACATGGAAGAAAGTATTCAGCACTAACAATCACTCAAGGCTTGACTGGTTACTTTAAGACACATTTCATGATCAAGGGAATGATATAAATGAGTAAGTGTCACTCACTGGTGAGATGGATGGGTCTCTATGAGGAGGATAAAGCTGCATATTCTATAGAGGAAATAATTCCACTTGGACAATGGAAACAGAGATATGTTCATGTTCAACCACTGGTCATAGTTTGGTGGTACTTTTACTAATTAGGACACAATGTAAAATTGATGCAAGTGGTATAAATTAGTTTAATTCCACACAATCTACTTAACAAAATAGCTAGACTGTCTATTAACATTTATGGCATAAAACAGATTTGAAATGAAAGCAATAATGGAAGATGCATTGTGAAACTTCCAAAGATAAGATTTTGAACTTTGTACAAAACTGAGGTTTGTACAATTCAAAAAGAACTTTCTGGAGTTTAAGAGTGAGGCAGTGGATAGAAAAGGAGACAGCGATGCTCCTTCTGCAACCAAAAGCCTGCTATTCATTAAACAAGCAACTCTTAATTGGCTTCCATGTCTGCAACAATTAAATATTCCTGAAAATTAGCCAAGTTCCTTTACCCTCCATTCAAGAGGAGCAGAGCAGAGTTGCTTGCAGGCCGTGTGAACTCCACGCCTCGTCTTGGCTGTTGATGTGTGAGACGCTCGCTCCATTCATAATAAACTGACAGCCTCTGTTTCTGGTTCCACAGATTGCAGTGGGGCAGGAGGTGGGGGGGTGGTGGCTGGATTGTCTTTTCCAGAGTGGCAGCTGAGCGTTCCCCCCCCCCCCCCCCCCCACACCCACCCCGCCACACAACCACCACTGGCCTCGCCAAGAGACCTGGCACCCCCTTACTTCATCGGTTTTGGCCTGAGGCCATGAATCTCACATTAAAGCTCAGAACACTGGAGGATAGAGTGACACACAGAATCGAGCCTGAGCGGGTGCTCTTTATACACAAATGTACACAGTTCCCAGGGACAATAACTGGGCCACCACTCAAAAGCAGGCTAGATTACAGTGCGCATTTCTGTGGACAAAGGCCTCTCTCTGGGTCGAGACTTTGGGGGCAGCATGTGAGACAGGCTAATGAGATCTCACACAGCAAATCCCTCAGTAACTGCACCACATTCTAATATTCCTCCTTTAACCCTTTACACACCGACAAAGATTTATAGGTTACAAACCACACAGTGCTCCTTTAACAAACTTTAAAATGTGCTGTTTCCTCATCAATCCATCACTCTTCATGTTTAGAGAATTAACGTAGAATATTTAATATCATATTAAGAGAGCTTCTTCTAATAATTCACCTGATTAAACCTGCAAATAGTGGAGTTGGAAAGAACAGAAATAGCTAACTCAGCACAGAACAGCCATCTCAGATGGCAGATCCTAATAAACCTACATTTGTATGTTCTCTGTATGACCCTTCGGTCTGCACTGGGATTCATTTATTCAGAGGGAGGTGAGGCTTTGGCCCCACACCTGGCTCACTACGTAAGTGATATTGAGTAGAATTCCCATTCCAGTTAGCTAGCCAGAAACTGTGGTTGGAAATGAAATGTGCTGATGTTCAGTGAGGCCAGAACAGTGTCCAGTTGTGATGTTTTCCATGAAGAAATGTGCGTTGGTTCCACATGAAGAGTTTTCATTTGAGAAAAATATCAAAAGGTGTCTGGTGCCGTGAAGCAAGTGATGAACATGTTTCTGAATGGAGGTGGAGAGAGCAGGCAGTTAGTGGAATGAGAGACAGCAGACAAAAACATTGTTGAAACTTTTTTCGTCTCTGGGTGAAGTCTCTCAACATGCTCAGAGCCTTCAGCCCTGCTCAATTAATATGTTGCAGTTTTGTAATAAACAGAGACCGTTTACTGGAATTTTATAGATTAGTTTCTTTCTCTTGCTCTTTGTTTGTGAGGTCATCAGTCATCTTGTGATATGACTTCACTGGCAATAGCATTATCTCAATTAAAAGATCATTGCACTGGAATCTTTGGACTGATTAATAACAATGGACAGTGGGCTAAGCAAGTCAAAGAAGGTACTTGGGATTATGTGTTGACACAGTCCAAAAACAGAGGAAGTTTTGTCATGAAGCTTCAAGGCAAGAAGCAGTTAGAATGATTTGTTCACGAACGAGAAAGAGAATGAAGATCCCAGTTGGAGTTAGCAATGGACAAACATCAGTCCAGAAGTTAGTCAAGAGCTGAAGTCCAGTTTACCTGGCCTCATCCAGAACTCTTTAGTCAGACTCAAGGAAGGAGTGATCCTTGCAAGGCTACAAGGTTTAGTGTATTTGCTTATTGAGGTTTGCCAGAGCTCTAACCGAGAACTGTGCATTGCCATCTCATACTAAATGAATACCTTCAGTTATTCTTACCTGGTTGCGTGGTCTTCTCTTCCAATTTTGATTCAATGGACCTCAATACAGTGAATGCAATGAGGATGAACAAGTAGAGACACAGTTTATACAACACGTGGCTCATTCCTCTTCTTTTGAGCACAACTTAAATTTTAAACTTTCCAATCTTTGTCACTCAGCTGCTCACGACACTCATTGGCGATGCTGGGGGATGGAGGGCTCTCCAATTTTTTGTGTTTTAGTTGTTCTTTTCTCTTATTGGCAGAGGCCTGTGCATTAGTTCTTCAACTGCTGGAAAAGAAAATAAAACAATCAGCTCAAACTGAGCAGCTTCCTCTGTGAACATGGTATTACCACCAATTACTTTGAACGTGAATAGCGTATGACTTTGCGTGGCACACAAACTAAAATCCTTTCCAGGGTCTGTGATCCAATTTGCCAGACGAAGCTAGCAGTGAGACTGAACAAATACTTTGCATTTTCTGTATTGTCCATGGTTTCAGTCACACAATGAGACCTTTATTGTCTGTATTACACATTTAACACATACTTTCAACCCAAGAGTGAGGACATTTGTGCATTACAGTGTGATCAGGATCAACTGATGAACATGGATACAGAAATCAATTTGGCATATCCTAGCAGACCCATGCAGAAAGACACCATATTCTCCTCAGCAAAGCATCAAGTTACTTCTTAAGATTCCAATCGTTTTGCCTCCCAGTAACCTCCGAGAAGCAATTGTAAAGAATTATCACGACTTTGCGAACAGAGTCATTTTATGAATATCATGTGCTGTTTGGTCAGTCTGTGTCATGGTTGTTATGTTTCTGTGCAATTGACTGGCATGTTCATCATCACTTCCTTCTTAAAGAAAATCAGCAAGATTGAAATGAACAAAGCAAGTTTGAATCATTTGGATAATTAGTTCCTTTGCTGTTCAGTCAGGTAAAAGCTTGGTGGTCAGAGTCCTGTAAACACAAGTGCCTGTGCTGACTAATCCATCTGTGAATCCCAGCATCGATAAGAATCTGTAAAGTCCAACGAACATTCCCTGTATGCGATCTTTGAATCATGAGGCACTCTTCAATTTAACAAAGATACGTGAATATATCTTACTCTGCACACAATGGCTTGTGTGGAAAAATAATTATTGAATTCAGACAGAAAGGGAGATTTTCCCATTGGTAGTTAGTGTATTGTAGGCAGTTGGTCCACCATGGCTCAGAACAATTTTACTCATTCAATCTCTGCCCTTCACCTTGTTAGAAACAACAAAGAACAAAGAAAATTACAGCACAGGAACAGCTCTGCAGCCCTCCGAGACTGCGCTGATCTAGATCCTCGATCTAAACCTGTCGTCTATTTTCTATATCCCTCTGCTCCCTGCCCATTCATGTATCCGTCTAGATACATCTTAAAGGACACTATCGTGCCCACCTCTATCACCTCTGCTGGCAACATGTTCCAGGCACCCGCCACTCTCTGCATGAAGAAATTTCCACGCATATCTCCACTAAACTTTTCCCCTTTCACTTTGAACTTGTGACCAGAGTAACTGAGTCCCCTACTCTGAGAAAAAGCTTATTGTTATCCACCCTGTCTATACCCCTCATGATTTTGTAGACCTCAAATCAGTTCCCCATTCAACCTCTGTCTTTCTAATGAAAATAATCCCAATCTACCCAACCTTTCTTCATAGCTCGCTCCCTCCATACCAGGCAACATCCCTGTGAACCTCCTCTGCACCCTCTCCAAAGCATCCACATCCGTTTGGTAATGTGGTGACCAGAACTGTACACAGTATTCCAAACATGGCTAAACCAAAGCCCTATACAACTGTAACATGACCTGACAACTCTTGTCCTGAATACCATGTCCGATGAAGGAAAGCATGCTGCATGCCCCTTTGACCACTCTATTTACCTGTGTTGCCACCTTCGGGGAACAATGGACCTGAACATCCAGATCTCTTTACATCAGTTTTCCCCAGGACCCTTTTATTCCTGATGAAGGGCTTTTGCCCGAAACGTCGATTTTGCTGCACTTTGGATGCTGCCTGAACTGCTGTGCTCTTCCAGCACCACTGATCCAGAATCCTTTTCCATTTACTGTATAGTTTGCTCTTGATTTGGATCTTCCAAAATGCATCATTTCGCATTTGCTCAGATTGAACTCCATCTACCATTTCTCTGCCCAACTCTCCAACCTGTTAATAATGCAGCTGGGCTCTTTGACCTTTCCTTGGTCTAACATGCAGCCAGATTAGCAAAAGAGCTGAAAATGTTCACCATTCATGCTGCTGGCACCATGTTTAAAATCCAGTTGCACACCACATCAGACACTTAACCAGGAACGAGGCCTCACATTGCTGTGCTCTAGTCTCAGTGTTTAAGGAGAAAAGAGCACTCGCTCCCTGCTTTACAGACAGGGGTGTGGAGGTGTTGGTGGATGAGATAGTGGAGAGGAAGACAGTCAGCCTGGGTACAGATCCAAGCCCAGGTCAGTGCTGTCTGGTGGGTGAAGATGAAGACAGCAGTGTAGGAAGAATGTCAATGAGCTTCTGTAAGGATAGGTGCCACCACCTTCTCTTTGCTACCTCACACTCATTGGTTCACTACGTACTCCCACTGTCAGTGCACACAGCTCTCAAAGCTCATGAGCTACAGCTCTCATTAATATATGCATCATACCCACTCGACAGCTCTGACCAACCTCATCCTCCCAAACCACTCCCTTTTCCTAGCCTCTCTGCTTCCTGTTCACTCACTGAAGATATCTCACCAACCTTTCCGACCTCTGTAGCAGTGCTCTTCTATCATACTCCTGAAGAAGAGCTTATGCCTGAAACATCGATACTCCTGCTCCCCGGATGCTGCCTGACCTGTTGTGCTTTTCCAGCACCAACTCTTGACTCGGATCTCCAGCATCTGCAGTCCTCACTTTCTTCTATCATACTCAGTGCCTCCTTTTGTTTCATTGCAGGAAAGATTGGCCCAATTCCCAGCCTGATGCCTCCACAGCACCCTCACTGACCTACCTTTAATCCTCTAGCCTGGTTACACTTGTTCTTAGCCCCAATCCCCAGACAGCATGGACACAGCTCCCCGGACCAAGCACCTGACTGTCTGCGGCCAACCTCCGGGGCTGGAATAGGACAATTCTCTTGACTGGCTGTTGTGGTACACCTTGATTGACTGTAGCCCACTCCATCCCACCCCCACCCCCCCCCAATCCCCTTTGAATTTTGCTCACAGCCATTCGGTTGAAGCACATGCAGTGTGTTTGCTGTGTAAGCTGCTGCATGTGCTGCAGATGTGGACCTGATGCTCAGTGCTCCCCAGTGTGGTCAGCTGCCTGCTTCTTCTCTGGACTGAAAAACAATGCAGGCCATGGAGACTATAACTGAGCACTATAAACCATGTGTGCTAAGAAAGCAATGTGATCCAAGGTCAGTGCTGAACTCAGTGAGTTTGTGCTAACCAATGTGATGCAGACAGAGGCTGGCAGTCTTCAGGTAAGTCCAATGTAAATGAGTCTTAAGAACCGCATGATCTTTAAGTGTGTCCTTGCATGTACCACAAACTAGGCAAAAGTGAGGACTCAGCTGCTGGAGATTAGAGTCAGCATTAGTGGTGCTGGAAAAGCACAGCAGGTCAAACAGCATCCAAGGAGCAGGAGAACCGATGCTTTGGGCAAAAGCTCTTCATCAGGGCTTCATCAGGTGTAACACAAACTGACAGGAGATGTAAGTAGCAGGTGTCCCTGATCTCTCAAATGTTGAAGGGATGAGATGGTGTGTGAGCTGGTCTTCATGCACGTGTGATAATGTGGTGAGGCCAGTGGTTCACACCAATGTCAATTTGTGTGGAAAGAATTGCAAGGAGGATGGTGCCCGTGGTGCATGCTGGGACATTGTTGTGAGTGAACAATGAGATGACATTGGAACAAGCTTTCATCGAGGTGCAACCACCAGCCACTTGTTCAGATTTACTTTGGGAATTTGAGCTGCCCAGTTTCTTGGGGAAGGAGAGGAATATTGGAAATGGGATATAAAGAAGGACAGTTAGGGCTTTAATGAGATGTAATTGCATGAAAATAATGTAGTTGGCACTCACTAGTGAGATTTTCATTTGAGGGTCAGGAAGAAAATTGCAAACACCTTTCTCGAGATTCTGATTTTTTTCATTCTCTATGTTTATTCCATCTCGTTTTTCACTGCTCACGGTACACTAGTGATGGGAAAATATTGCCCCAAATCTTGTGTACTGTATATTGCTGCCATTCAGCTTCTTCAGGCCAGATTTTTATGTCAAAAGTCCCATCTCTGGATAGGGAAACAATCTATTTCTCAGTGTTTTAAAGAAACTCAATAAATGCATGCTCCTGATGGGAAGGCACAGCTGGCAGTGGGAAGGGAAAATGCGTTGCCCATTGGAACACTGAGCAACATGCAAATGAAAAGGTTTTAAGTTAAGTTTCAGGATCTGTACTCATTCAGGGTAATAGGGTCTTTAGCTGTAGAGAGGAAAATTCAAACTGGATTTCAATGTCTGACCACTGTCCAGCAACTCATTCTTGAAGTCCAAATCAGAGTGAATGAAAGAAACAATTCTAGTTCAGCTGTGAAGCTCCCCATAGATGAATAGTTTGCTTACATACAATAACCCAGGCTCACAGCCAATGATTTTATTTTAAAGTGATGAGCACCAATGGTGTCCAGAATTCTGCATCATCAGAAGATGGGAGGGGGACCTGGTAAAAAACAGAATGCTTTATAAAAGTAAGGGTCCCACCGGTGACTGAGCTAATACAGCTCATTAAAAGGGTGCCACCTCCCTTTCTCAACAAAGTCCGATATCACACACTGTGTTCACTCACTGGACATTGTCGTAGTTTCAAGGAGTCAGTCTGGTTTTGAAAGAGACAACATCCTCTTGCCAATCCAACGCCCCCACCTCCCCCTGCTGACTCAAGATCACAGGAAAAGATGCTGTATGCTTGATTAGTTTCTTTAACTTGGGAGTACAACAGCAAACAGTTGTGAAAGAGCCAATCTTGACTAACAGCGGGCTCTCTGTCTACTGAAAAGAGCATGTCCGTCTCCCTCTCACTCTCTCTTCCTGTTGTTTTAAAGTTTGGATCCGAAAGAGCTTTGCTCAAGACAGGGGCGTAATTCTTCTGACGTCCACTCTCACTTGTCCGAGCCATCAAGGGCCATCTGTTCATTCTGCTGTTATCACAGTGTTGACAAAGGACCCTCTTACTTCCCAACATCCCCTCCCGTTACCAGCCTCTCCTCCCTGACTCTCTGACATGCAGCCATTCACTAACTATAAACAAGCCTTCCTGAATCTCTGAAGCTTAGAGTTCCGATACTTCAACACTCGTGTTTATCTCAAACGTTTGTCATTTGTCTAGCATTTGTCAAGTGTCAAGTGGACTAAGACAGAACCTTTTTTGTCAGCTTGTGCACGCTATTCTATTAATAATTAGACATAAAATTCATATATTCCGAGTTAGTCAGTATCCTCACCTCCTTTGTCCCGATCACAGTGATGTGACCATGGACTTTGGGTTTCAGTTAATTTATCTGTCGACTTTCCTGATAACTTAGTGAACTTCATCAGTGAATCACACGGTCAAACAGCGTGCTGCTGGAAAGGCACCGCTGGTCAGGCAGCATTTGAGGAGCAGGAGAATCCACGTTTCAGGCATAAGCCCTTTATCAGGCTCAAAAAGTCGATTTTCCTGCTCCTCGGATGCTGCCTGACCAGCTGTGCTTTTCCAGCAGCACTCTAATCTCCAGCGTCTGCAGTCCTCACTTTCTCCTAGTGAATCATACAGGTCAGGAAGATCCCGGGATGGATTGTCAGTTCAGTAAAAGGTGCTATAATCAGTTTCCATGGACTGCATTTTACCAGAAATTGGCTGTGTCAAGTTTGATGAGTCTCTTGTAGGGTTTCTCTCCATGAGTCCTAGCCAGTTTCCTCATGTTAATCTTTTCAGGCTCACCTCATTACCTATGCACAATGCCCCTCTGACATTCTGCTTATCATATCCTCACTCTCACCACAGGAGAAAGTACTCACCACTGTCGGGTCCTTCCCAATTCCTTGTGCCATCCTGAAAGCCAGGATATGCTGCAGGTATACACCATCAGTCCCAGACCAGCCCTGCTCAGTCTGTGTGAATTGGCATGTCAGACTGAAGGAAACTGGCACTCTTCCCTGCCAACAGGGGCCTGGAGATGCTGGTGAATAGGGACATACAGAGGAAAGCTGTGCGCTTCCTTCAGGACTGGCACAGGACACCACACCACCACCTATCTGCCTGAGGCCAGCTGGTATGTGAGGTCTCCACACTCTGGGAGAAGGCAGCAGAGTAGGAAGAAGATTAATGAACTCCTCTGCTCTGTGAGACTAAGTGCCTCCATCTACTACCTACACTCACTCACTCTCTTCCACTTCACACACCCTCCACCAAGGATCACGGTCTCTCATTCTCACTGTCCCACAGCCACTGGATCCCCAGGTTATTAACCCTGTATGACCTCAGTGCTGCTGAAGCCCTCTCTCATGACATCTCATCACATTTGCCCCACTGGCACCAGCACTGACAGTTGGGCCACTCACTTCCATCTCATTCAGTGCCTCTTGTTATTTCAGGAGTAAAAGCATCCACATGATGGGGTGGGGGTGGGGGTGGGGGTGCAACAGTCAGCTCCTTAACCCACCCCTACTAGGACAGGATCCTGACCCTGACTGATCCAAGCTGCCAACTGACTGTACCCAAGTGCCGGACTGGCATGGGAGGTTATATTTGACTGTATGTGTCAGCTCCCTGACCGAAGGGTGTCTCCCTGAGTTTGACTGAGGACTACTGAGCTTAAACTTTGTGGTCTGTTCACTGCATAGGCTGTTGGCAGATGGTGCAGGTGTGAGGTTGGTGTTGCACTATGACAACCAGCAATAAGTCTGTGCCCTTGATGACTGACTGCTGACAGGCAGAACAAGCTACACGGCTTTGTGAGTGTGCTAAAACACAGGTCAAGGCAGACAAACAGTGAGTCTTTAAACTCCAGCTGATGGTACACAGTTTAAAAATGCTTGGCAACATAACATAGCCAAGGCAGAAATGCTGTGGAGTGTTCGAGTCAGTATAAAGTGATTGAGCATGAAGATAGCAAGCGAGAAGTCCCGAGGTGCACCCGGTCAAAATCCATGTGCTGGGGACCATGTCCCACTGCACACCATTTCCCACTGCACACCATTTCCTGATAGCAGCAATGAAAGGTTTGGGTTTGAGCTAATGTTACAATGAAAAGCTCAGTGATATTGTACATGGATCACATGTGTGCCACCAGATGTGGTAAGGCTGATAGATGTCTGATGCCACAGTGTTCATGAATGTGGGATGTATGCGGTCACTCCCCGTGAAGCACACCCTGAGATGTTGGTGACTGCTATACCATAGAGGGTGAAGGAGCAAGCGGCAAGCGAGAGTAACCAGGAACCTGCTTGACTTTCCTGTCGCATACTGTCACCATCAAGTGGGTGGGTGAAGAGGAAACTGCACAGAAATGAAGTGGCTTGTTAATGCACGCCAATAACCCTCTCACAACTCACTAGTGAGAATCTCATATCACTGGACTAGACTTGGGCAGAGAATGGCATATTTTGTTCTCCACATTGAGAAGCTCCTCACTGCCGATCTTGCACAATGTCACAATTTTCTCATCAATTCCCACATTCAGTGGCTGTGATGATTCCACCCCATATGAAAGAGAGAAAGCTTGGACCAGCATGTGGGTGAACATGTGCAGACTCTAATGGCTTGCACAGATTGCAATGATTGCTTCCGCTGCTAACATTGAGACTAGAAATGATTAATAATCACTTGAATAAGTCCTGGAACAGCTGTTGTGATGGCACTTTGGGGAAAGACCACTGTCTAAGGTCCTTCGATCAAAGTACAATGTGACCCTCCCGGTGCCTCAAATATATGGCACAGGCCCCAACTGGTGGAACCAGAAAGTGGTCCAGCTTCTGGGCAGCACAGTGGCTCAGTGGTTAGCACTGCTGTCTCACAGCACCAGGGACCCGGGTTCAATTCCCACCTCGGGCAACTGTCTGTGTGGAGTTTGCACATTCTCCCCGTGTCTGCATGTCATGCACAATCCAAAGATGTGCAGGTCAGGTGAATTGGCCATGCTAAATTGCCCATAGTGTTAGGTGGATTAGTCAGGGGCAAATGTAGAGAAATGGGTTTGGGTGGGTTGCTCTTCGGAGGGTCGGTGTGGACTTGTTGGGCCGAAGGGCCCGTTTCCACACTGTAGGGAATCTAATCTAATGAAACATGTGTATGGAGTGAACAGCATAGCTCAATGTAGGCTTGCACAGCGAGCAGATGAAGTGTCAGATTGGCACAAAGGTAAACTCAGACAGACAGACAGACAGACGGACTGAGCATGGTTGATATACTCCAGTCTCCTGACACAGTGAGAAAGGAGCTACGTCCCATGTTAGCAAACTATTGACTTGGACAAATAGAGACAGACTGGCACTCTTGGGCAGAATCTTGTCACCTCAAGTTTTCAGGCATTGCAACCACACGGTGTTCCCAACCCCACACAGATCAGAGTTACAGCCCAAGTCACAATATGATGGGAGGCTGCCTCCATGTCCCTGTCCAATTAAGGAAGGTGGGCAGGTCATGGATGTGTGGGCTGCAGTAGGAAGGTCAGTGGAAACAACATAAGAGATAGGTGCTTAGACAGAGACAGAGCGTGTCAAAATGGAGGCGCTGATGAAGACTCTAGGTTTCATAGCAACCAATCAGCAGGAAAACCCCTCAACTGGAAGCCTGTTGTCCGCGGTTGTGCCTGTCTGTTCCTGCCTTGTGCTGTACTGCTGTGGCATGGAGAACAGCCTTTCGTGTCCCTCTACCTTCGCACCATGAAGTCACCTTTGACATCCTGTCAGATTGCTGCAACTATGCAGTCTGTGTACTCATCCCAGAAGAGTTTTTATTTATTCAAGGCTTACGGGGGTTGCAGGGTAAGCATTTACAGCTCGTGCCTAATTGCTGTTGAGACTTTTTAAGATTCATCAATATTTGGAGGCATAGAGTCAAAGAGATACACAGCACGGAAACAGAGCCCTCAGTCCAACCTGTCCATACACCGGATACCCTAAATAAATCTAGTCCCACCTGCCAGCACCCGGCCCATATCCCTACAAACCCTTCCTTTTCACATACCCATCCAGATACCTTTTAAATGTTGTAATTGTACCAGCCTCTACCACTTTCTTTGGCAGCTCATTCCATACGCGTACCACCCTCTGCATGAAAAAGTTGCCTCACTGCTCATAGAGCCATAGAGATGTACAGCATGGAAACAGACCCTTCGGTCCAACCCGTCCATGCCGATCAGATATCCCAACCCAATCTAGTCCCACCTGCCAGCACCCGGCCCATATCCCTCCAAACCCTTCCTATTCATATACCTATCCAAATGCCTCTTAAATGGTCCAATTGTACCAGCCTCCACCACATCCTCTGGCAGCTCATTCCATACACGTACCACCCTCTGCATGAAAAAGTTGCTCCTTAGGTCTCTTTTATATCTTTCCCCTCTCACCCTAAACCTATGCCCCTCTAGTTCTGGACTCCCCGACCCCAGGGAAAAGAATTTGTCTATTTATCCTATCCATGCCCCTCATAATTTTGTAAACCTCTTATAAGGTCACCCCTCAGCCTCCGACGCTCCAGGGAAAACAGCCCCAGCCTGTTCAGCCTCTCCCTGTAGCTCAGATCCTCCAACCCTGGCAACATCCTTGTAAATCTTTTCTGAACCCTTTCAAGTTTCACAGCATCCTTCTTATGGCAGGGAGACCAGAATTAAATGCAGTTTTCCAAAAGTGTCCATCTGCAACATGACCTTGCAATTCCTATACTCAATGCACTTACCAATAAAGGCAAGCATACCAAATGCTGTCTTCACTATTCTGTTAATCTGTAACTCCACTTTTGAAGGAATCTCCCTGGATATTACCATTAAGTGTATAAGGCCTGCCCGGACTTATCTTTGGATCTATAGTCTCATCTGACCAAACCAGGCAAGCATGGCCAATTTTCTTCCCCAAAGGGCACTATTGAACTAAATGGAATCTTACACCAATCAATAATAGCAGAGAATATCTTACATTTCCAGATTACTTAATTAATTGAATTTTAATTTCACCAGCTGCTGCTTTGAGTTTTGAATCATCGTCCCTTGAGCTTTCGCTTCTGTCCAGCGACATTAACGCCATGATACTGTCTCTCCTTCAGGAGCACATTGCTGCTTAATTGGCTGCAGGCCACTGAGGAACTCTCGGAAGCAGCAGCGTGTAAGGGAGCTGAAAAGGCGTGCAGACAAAATAGGGAGAATCCAGTCTTATACATGATGAAGACGTTAGGCCTAGATTGACAATGCAGGCTATATCATGAGAATGTTTCCCAGTATGTGCACAGTCAGAATTAATATTTCCTCCAAGTATTCATGGGGACGGTAGGAACAATATAACTGCTCCAAACAAACTGATCCTAGTTAAGATAATCTAAGTTATTATTTTTGAATTCAACTACAAGCCTCGTACTAGAGGCCTCGGCTTCAAGTGAGTGAAAGAAAGTTCTAGACTGATATTGAGAAATCCTTTTTCACAGCATAAATAATTAACATGGACTAAACATCTGAAAGAGAATGGAGGCAAAACCTGGAATCATTTGGGGGAAAAAAAACTGGATGCTGTAGTGAGGCGATGCTGGGATTTCTCTTGTGTGGAATGGACAAATTACCTCTCTCCTCTGTATCACCTCTGTGTTAACCCCACGTGCACCTATGTGTAAACCATTAACTTCAAGCATACCATCCACTCACTTGGTCAAACACTGCTCCAGTGTGAGTGCAAAGCAGCTTTGGGAATAAAACCTGCAATCACATTGTTTATTTAGAAAATAGCCTGAGATGAAATACCTGTTGTGTTACAAATACTTATTCATTTTTTGGAACCAGGTATCTCTCTGTCATCATTCAAACCACATTGCTCCACATTATGGAGATAGTCAGGCAGTGCAAACCAAAACAGTCTGATTGTCTGCTTTTGAAGAAATCAATGTGGGTCAAAGACTGAGATCAAACACAATCTTCCAATACCTTCAAATATCAACTTGCTGCATCATTTTGCTCTAAGGAATCAGATTTAAATTTTGATATTTCCAAGATATTTGCAATGCATTTGATAACGAAATAGCAAGAAATATAAAGTCAGCATTGATATGTTCCCACATTCAGGTTAATATTTCTATTATATTCCAACAGGACTACAAACAAATACAGCTCTTGTTTTGTAAATTTACTTTCTTTTTTGAATTAATTCTCAAGCCCAATTTTACAGGGGTCAGTTCCCCTACAGTTACTCTCCTATCCTTAACCCAAGAATGCTGAAACTAATTCTATGTACATGTCCATGAGAAATTATAAATCAAATCTGGTGACATTCCTGTCCTAATGTCCCATTTACACACTACCTTAATAAACTGAGAAACTGAAAGACCCTCTTCATTTACTTTTAAGTATAATTATTCTGCACTAGGTTTGACATGAGGACTAGTAATTCCATAGTTTACAACAGTTTGCATCAATCTCACAATTTAAGTGAAATCAACGGTCCACCACAGTACTCAACTCATTTCCTGATCTTCTCCACATCTGCTTGCCCAACATACTGGCCCTTTTGTGAAGTATTTCAGATGTGAACAATCAGTCTTGTAAAATTTCTGTTGTTTTACGGACTACAAGATCAGTATGGATTTCAATATATCTTAATAAGATTTAAGGTTTTATTGTAAAACCATGAGAACACATCTGTGCTTCCTTACTGCAGTGATTTCAGTGCAAACTAACCTAAGGAATACTCTCTCATTACAGTCACTCACATAAACATCAATAAGAGCACACTGCTGTCCGCTGGAGGCACCTTTAAACATAATTAATAAACATTTGGAAAAAGCATGTTTGTGCATTGAGCACTGGCTGGTCTGATGGGGACTAGCCATTTCCTGTAAGGAAGCTGATTTTTCTTTAAGTTGTCAGAATGAGTTTGACCCTTTCATAACACCTCTACCGTGAGTCCCAGAAGATCCGCTCAAGTGATGTCTTTCTGACTATATGGGATTACCTTATCACTGCAAGGCAATGGCTTTTAAAAAAACAAGACCTACAGGTCCTGAGCATGGGGATAGGACTCATTCTAAGAGCTCATATCCTGACAAAACAGAGAATGGTGTGGTCTCACTACAAGAGTGAGTCATTTTAAGACTGGATAGGAATGAAATTTGTGTCCTTCTGAGCTGATGTGAGAATGGTAGGACGACAAATATATATGCAAGTTGGTGATTGTTATGCTGCGTGTATGATGGCAAAGAAAGATTAGTGCAAACAATGAGGAAAGGTGCACATCGCAATATTTTGTAATCAGATGCATTTAAGAAGGGAGTTAGTGGGATTTACAGTTTTTACAAAATAGGCAGTATCTGTAGACAAGAAAATGTCTCCAGGAAGTATTAATTCTGTAAATTTACAGTTATTTTGTAATGTTAGAGAAACACAAGCTGTGCCCAATATGGAAAAGCTTTGCACTTGCATGAGAGCTTTCTGATAAAAACCTAAATGCGGCAGCAACCCTGCACAGTGTTTGTGATTTCACATCAGAACGTTGCTGTGAAAGGACTGGATCAGAATGAATTTTACACTGTTGACAAGTTCATTTCAATTAACGTTGTGCAGTTTGAGTTAATCCATTAGAAAATTCTGTTAAAAAAGTTACAAATAAGTTCTAACTGCTGACTGTACATTTCTTGAAAGTTAGTTTTGGTGGGAGTAGGTTGAACAATTTTTGTTCTGTTTGTAATTTGTGATCAGACTTAATTCCCTGTGCATGGCTTTACAAAATGTTCCACAGGATTAAAGTGAACATCGACCTCACTCTCACGGCAACTAGAAATTTATTCTGTTGTGGAATTCTTCAGGATTCTATATATCTCACTGCATTCTACACCCATTAACTAACCAGTCAGAAGGGAAACAGTGTCGTTCAGCACTTTTCTTATTTGGGTATTCATTCTTCAGGTGATTGTGAGTAATGAATGAAACAATGTTGCTACAAATACAGTGGGTGCCAGGCTGATTTCTGAGATATATCTCCCCCCCATTCTGTCCCAATGCAAAGAAAGAGATAACTAAGTTTTGCCCTGTAGTACAAGCAGTTTAACACAAAGAAAATGCAACGTTAGGAATAAACTGACTTCCCTGAAATTAGAGATTTTTAAAAATTGGGACAAGTCTGCTAGTGAGAATACAGGGCTCTGGACTAATTCACCCTGAGAAGCTTTTTAATTTTCCAAATGGTCAGTCCACCCCCGAGAACTAAATCCCCACAGCAGAGTTGGCTGGACACAATCTGCTCCATTCTGGTGTTGGTCACTGTCCGTGCAACTTCATTTACACTGACAAACGCACAGAGATGTACAGTACATGCAGCACTATCACTGCTCGCTAACTGCTGCAGACCTACCTTTCTGGGAACCGTCAGCACATCCGAGCGAAGTTTAATAACTGCCAAAGCAATTCCTCAGGCTGGTCCATGCAACGTCTCAGTCCATCAAGGTGTGTGTGTGTGTGAGAGAGAGACGGGACAGGGAACTGAGGGAATCCCAAATGTCCTTCCCCACAACGCACACTGACAAGAAAGTCGCTCTGAGAGATTATTCAAACGATGTACTCCCGTCAGTCAGAGTCAAACCCCATCCAAAAGGAGTCGCTTGCAGCAGTGGGAAGTTGGTGCCACCGTCCCACTGGGAGAGGACAGGGAGATGGGCACAGGCTCTTAAGATTAGCTTCAGGAATCGTTCTCAGTCCCGGCCTCTAGGACCGCTTCCTTCTGCTTAATGCCAACTGCTTGCTTCCCAGGAAAGTTCACTCCCCTGGCAGTCCTTGTGAAATGTAATCGTTACCAGGAGAATCTTGCTGCAGCTTTGTGAACCTCAGGCACAGGCAGTGTCAATGTTACCTGCTGCTCTCTCCCCTGCAGCCTTCGCCTTTCATACCCTGGCTGCAACAAGCGTGTCACCCAGTTAACACCACAGTCTCCAGCACACTGCTCTAGGCGGGAAGCGGGCTACTTACACACTCGGATCAGCGAAGAAAATGTTTGTAAAGTCTATCTATCCCGCACAAAGCCGGTACTGAGAATGTTACTGGGAGAGAGAGAGGAGTGTGTCCAGGGACTAGCTGCAGACCCCACAGCACTGAGAGCCTGCTCACACTGACTGGCTCAGACACTATAACCACAGCCTGTGCCCTGAAGGGGTCAGCCGCATTAGAAATCTCAATTAGCAGCTCTCGCGTTACACCCACTGTTTGCTGGAAGGTTCTACCTCTCACTCAGTCCGAGGTAACAATAGGGAGCTCAAAGAGAAGGAGGTGGCTCAGTCCCCTGGCTCCTCCTCCCTACCCCCAGCTCTGCACTCAAATCCTTTCACACACTGGAAGGAGAAAAGGTAGCGTTTGTCCTTATCTGTGGAGAATAGGATTAACCCTTCTCAATGCAAACTCCTCACTGCATCAATGACAACCTGCTTCTGCTACAGTACATCGTCATTTCTAAAACACTACAAAAGAGACTGACAAAGAGGGAATTCTTCACATACCTTTGGTATTGAAGAGGAGCTGTAGGTGAAAGTCGACATTTGAAAGCAGATATAAATAATCTTTCTTGTCATTATTCTCTCTCACACACATTACTTTGCTGAGAAGTACTTGTGATGGCCCATTCCTCCTTGAATAATTGAATAATCTGGTTCAGTTCCTCCTGCTGACGGCTGTTTGATCACAGGTATTGATTTGACAATTGGTATTTCATATTTTCTTTCCCCTTCCTCCCTTGGAGGTGTTAGTTCCTGTGCTGGCTACTCTCCAATACCTCCCAGAAGGTGCTGATTCGTTTCGATTCCTACTAAGTCCTGCTGCCCTGCACAGTCTCTCCTACAGTTGTCTATTCTTCAGCCCATGAGCTGAGACAGCAAGTGTCAACAAGCTGTCTGATTGCTGGGTGCCAAACCTGATCTGGTTTTCATCTACGATGGAGCCTTGCTGATTTTTTGCCTCTCCCACAGCCCAAAGGCACCAAAACTATTATCACTTCTGTTAGGCCACCCTTGTTGAGATCAACTAACACAAACGTCTCTGCTCCTACATGGCTCAGAGCACCTTGATCAAATAAAACTCTTGTTGCAGCTTACTGGTAATTTATTTCATTACAGCATGTAAATCATTGCAGAAAGAAAAATAAAACAACACTGACGTACATTTCTATGGTGACTTTAACATAGGAAAATGTCTATTGGTAGTTCACATGGGCAGTATGGAAACAGAAGATTGTGCTTTTCCATATTATGTGATACAACAAGAAAAGCACTTCCCAAAAATAGAATATTTCCATTCATGATTAAACTTTCTCTTCCAAAGAGATCTTCCCTCTTCACGTTGACAAAATGACTTTGCTCACTTAACCTGTGTTTTTTTATAGCTCTTTAATTTTAAAACAGCTCTTGAAGAAATGTGTATTTTCTCATCATTTTCTCCGGACCTTCCCATATCTAACAAGCTCATTCCCTCTCATTGGCTGACAAGAATGTCCGATGTAACCTGTGATTTATTGTCTTTCACCTCTTCATGGTAGAGCAGCTGCCTTTTATTTATTTATTCTTGGGACTTGGATGTAATTGGTTGGGCTGGCATTTACTGCCCATTCCTAGGTGCCCGTGGGATGGTGGTGCCCATGAGATGGTGGTGCCCATGAGATGAGCTGTGTTCTTGAGCCACTACAGTCCACTTGCTGTGGGTTGACTCACAAAGCCATTAGGGAGGGAATTCCAGAATTTTCACCCAGCAACACTGTGGGAACAGTGATGTATTTCCAAGTCAGGATAGTGAGTGGCTTACAGTTGGTGGTGTTCCCATGTATCTACTGCTCTTGCCCTTCTCAATGGAAATGGACATGTGTTTGGAAGGGTAAAAAATGAGGTCTGCAGATGCTGGAGATCACAGCTGAAAATGTGTTGCTGGTCAAAGCACAGCAGGCCAGGCAGCATCTCAGGAATAGAGAATTCGACGTTTCGAGCACAAGCCCTTCATCAGGAAATGATGAAGGGCTTATGCTCGAAACGTCGAATTCTCTATTCCTGAGATGCTGTCTGGCCTGCTGTGCTTTGACCAGCAACACATTTTCAGATGTGTTTGGAAGGTGCTGTCTGAGGATCTTTCGTAAATTTCTGTTGCGCATCTTGTAGATGGTACACACTGCTGCTACTGAGCATCAATGGTGGGGGGAGTGGATGCATGTCAATCAAACAGACTACTTTGTCCTGGATGGTGTCGAGCTTCTTGAGTGTTGTTGGAGCTGCCCCCATCCAGGAGCAAATGGGGAGTATTCCATCACACCCCTGACATGTGCCTGATCAATAGTGGACAGGCTTTGGGGTGTCAGGAAGTGAATTATTTGCTGCAGTATTCCTAGCCTCTGGCCTTTTCTTGTAGTCACTGTGTTTATGTGGAGTGAATCAAACTGGCTCAAGACTGGTATCTGTGATATTGGAGACCACTGGATGAGGTTGGGATGGACCATCCACTTGGCACTTCTGACAGAGGATTGCTGTAAATGCTTCAGCCTTATCTTTTAGACTGATGTGCTGGGCTCTGCCATCATTGGGGATGGGTATATTTATGAAGCCTTCTCCTCCAATGAGCTGTTTAATTGTCCACCACCATTTATAACTGAATGTGGCAGGACTATAGAGAGTAGATCTGATCCATTGAATTGAATGGAATTGAATGTATTGTCCCGTGTACCGAGGCACAGTGAAAAGCTTTGTCTTGTGAGCAATACAGGCAGATCACAGAGTTAAGTAGCATCGATAAGTAAATAACAGGTAAACAACAGCAAAAACAAAAACACAGGTACAGGTGAATGTTGAGAGTTTGAGAGGCCATTCAGTATTCTCACAACAATAAGGTAGAAACTGTTTCTAAACTGGCTGGTGTGTGCGTGTTCAGGTTTCTGTACCTTCTCCCCGATGGTAGAGGTTGTAGAAAAACATTGCCAGGGTGGGATGGATCTTTGAGAATGCTGGTGGCCTTTCCTTGACAGCGGGCCTGGTAGATGGATTCTATAGATGGGAGGTTGGCCTTTGTGATTGTCCGGGCTGAGTTCACCGCTCTCTGTAACCATCTCCGATCTTGAATGGTGCAGTTGCCATATCAGGTAGTGATACATCCAGAGAGAGTGCTCTCGATGGCGCACCTATAAAAGTTGACAAGGATATTCACCGTCATGGCAAATTTCCTCAGCTGCCTGAGGAATAAGAGACGTTGTTGGGCCTTTGTAACCAGTGCATCCACATGAAGAGTCCAAGAAAGCTTGTTGTGGATGACCACTCCCAGGAGCTTGACACTCTCCATTCATTCCACCTCTGTGCTGTTACTGTGTAGGGGGGTATGAGTATCATCCCGCTGAAAGTCAATAATGAGTTCCTTGTTTTGCTGGCATTGAGAGCTCGGTTGTTCTGAGTGCACCATTTTTCCAGGTCTTCCACCTCCCGTCTGTAGTCTATTTCATCACCATCTGAGACTATGGTGATGTCATCAGTGAATTTGTAAATGGCATGAGTCTGGTATCTGGTGACACAGTCATGGGTATACAGTGAGTACAGTAGGGGGCTGAGTACACACTCCTGGGGGGCTCCAGTGTTGAGTGTTAGTGAGGATGAAATATTGTCCCCAATCTTCACTGATTGTGGCCTGTAGGTCAGGAAACTGAGGATCCAGTTGCAGGGAGTGGGGCTTAGTCCGAGATCACTAAGTTTAGTAATCAGTCTCGCGGGGATAATAGTGTTGAAGGCTGCACTATAGTCAATGAGTAGAATTCTTACGTAGCTGTTCTTGGGCGTTCTAGGGATGTTCTAGGGAGACGTGAAGGGCAAGTGATATGGCATCTGACGTGGATCTGTTGGATAGGCAAATTGGAGTGGGTCATGTGGAGTGAGGAGGCTGGAGTTGATTAATGCCGTGACAAACCTTTCAAAGCACTTCATGACGACCAAAGTTAGAGCCACTGGGCGCTGGTCACTGAGACATGCTGTATGAGCCTTCTTATACACAGGGATGATGTTGGCCCTCTTGAAACAGGCAGGGACAGGGGCCTGCTGCAGGGAGAGGTTGAAGATGTCCGAGAAGACCTCTGCCAGCTGATCTGCACAGCCTGGTACTCCGTCTGGTCCCATCACTTTCCCTAGATTCTCATGAAGGAAAACTGGTTTTGGGATCGCTTAAATCTGTATATCATTTGCTGTTTATGCTGTTTGGCATGCAAGTAGTCCTGTTGGTAGCTTCACCAGATTTAAAGCTCATAGTATCAGAGGTAAATTATTGACATGGATAGAGAACTGGTTGGCAGACAGGAAGCAGAGAGTTGGAATAAACGGGTCCTTTTCAGAATAGCAAGCAGTGTCTACAGAGCTCAATGCTGGGACCCCAGCTCTTCAACAATATACTTTAACAATTTGGATGAAGGAATTGAATGCCGTATCTCCAAATTTGCAGATGACACGAAGCTGGGTAGCAGTGTGTACAGTGAGGAGGATGCTAAGAGGCTGCAGGGTGACTTGGATGGACTGCCTGAGTTGGCAAGTACTTGGCAAATGCAATATAATGCGGATAAACATGAGGTTATCCACTTTGATTGCAAAAACAGGAATGTAGATTATGATCTGAAGGATGGTAGTTTAGGAAAACATGGGGCACAACAAGACCTGGGTGTCATGGTGGAACAGTCACTGAAGGTTGGCACTCAGGTACAGCAGGTAGTGAGGAAAGCTAATGGCATGTTGGCCTTCACAGTGAGAGGACTGGAGTATTGGAGTAAGGGTGTCTTGCTGCAGTTATACAGGGCCTTGGTGAGGCCACACATTGGGTATCGTGTGAAGTTTTGGTCGCCTAGTCTGAGGAAGAACATTATTGAGGGAGTCCACGGTGGCACAGTGGGCACCAGGAGGCACGGTGCCCCAATGGTTAACACTGCTGCTTGTCAGCACCAGGGACCCAGGTTCGATTCCAGCCTTAGGCAACTATCTGGGTGGAGTTTGCACATTCTCCCCTGTCTGTGTGGGTTTCCATCCAAAGATATGCAAGTTAGATGGATTGATCATGATAAATTACTCTTAGCTGCACATCCCAGGACACTAAGTAGATTAGTCAATGTCAATGCAGGATTACAAGGAATCGAGTGAAGGCTAGGTCTAGATGGGATGCTCTTTAGCGGTTGGTGCGTGTCTGATGGGCCAAATGGTCTCTTTCACCACTGAAGGAATTCTACAACAATTTCATGAACAGTATTTTGTTGACCCTCAACAACTCTCCCTGCAATTAGACACAATTCCATCATTGCTCAACCGCAGCACTCAGTTCCTCTCTATTTTTAATAAAACAATAAAAGACAATTGAAAGTATCCATCACCAAAGAGAGTTATGGGTTCAGATACTTCTTCAAATGAAATATGAAGATCTTGTGTTTCATCCTTTCTTCACCAGGGTAAGAAAGTCATGGGTAGGTTTGCTCCCAGACACCTCCCCCCCCCCACCCCACTTCCCCGCTCCTTGGTGAGTGTTGTCATTCCACCTGAGGCTTTCCCCCTGCAGAATGGCATCAACTACATCATGTCACCAAGATTTTCAGAATTGCACCTCAGCTGAGGAAACAAATTAGGGCTCAAATTATACTCTAAGTTTGACAAAATGAGAACCGAAGCAGAAAATGCACGAGACAAGTTAGCTAATCGGTGTTGTCTTCTGAGAGAATACAGGTGAGCAGTATCTGTCAGGAAACACATGTCAGGCTGTACCTGAGGGTGTACAAAGTTAAAAAATCACACACCAGGTTGTAGTCCAACAGGTTTAATTGGAGGCATTAATTTTTGGAGCGCTGCTCCTTCATCACCTGATATGCTAGTGCTCCCAATGAAACCTGTTCGACTATAACCTAGTGTTGTGTGATTTTTAACATGGTACACCCTGGTCCAACACCGGCATCTCCAAATCATGTATCTGAGGGAACACAGATCAGGTAGCATCTGACAGGGAACACATGTCAAGAGGCGTCTGCCGTGGGAACAATCGTTGCTGACACCTTTTGTGGGAACATCGGTCATGTTGGGTCTGCCGTGGGAACCCAGTCAGTCAATGATTCTCTTGCTGAAATCGTTTCCAGAACAATATTGGAAACATGTTAGCCTCGAACTTACACATTGGTTTTGGCATCTTTTCAGCATTTAATCACTTTTTTGGCAGCACAGTAGGATCAGAAACTGTTTACACTGGTTTGCCGCCACAGAATCTGTCTCCCTGAATTCCCTCAGGTTTTTTGGCTCCTCCAACAAGGAGGAATCTCAACTGAGCTTATTTACTGATATTATAATGAGAGCCCATGGTGCCGCACACTCAGGGATAGTTAGACCCAGAATTCCGATGATTGTGGGGAGATGCTGAGGCAGGTGACTGAGGAATTTTAAAATCCTAAGTTGATGAAGAGTCTTAGTGTTGATTTCTGCTATTACTTTCTTTTAGGTAGACTTTTCTGTATTTGTACTTGCTTCTAACAGTCTTGATACCACTGGGAGACTTTCTCCACTCCAACCCCACCAAAAACTTAGGGTATTGCAGGAGTAGGCATGGCATTCCCAATGGGAGCAGCATGGGTGTAGAACAGGCTCAGCAGTAAAATAGTGCAAAGGAGACTCAGGCAGGATTGAAGAACAATTAGCCCCACCTGATCTGATTTGGCATTTCCAACAATATACAAGCATCATAGATCAACATACGGATCAAACAAAAATTTGAAATGGTAAGATTTTAAACAACCATGCTTCATTAGAGAAGGACACCAAATATGTTAAGATTTGGGTGTGACCAGTGAGTGCCTCAAGGATCAGTGCTGGGTCCACTGCCTTTCATCATTTATATCAATGATTTGGATGTGAATACAGAAAATGTGGTCAGTAAGTTTGTAGATGACGCCAAACTTGACAGCTTTGTGCGTGGGAAATTGTGTCTCACTGACTTGTTTGAGTTTGTTGAAGAAAATCCCCAGGACCTGATCAGGTGTACCCGAGAACTCTGTGCAAAGGTAGAGAAGTGATTGCTGGGCCTTTTGCTGAGATATTTGTATCATCGATAGTCACAGGTGAGGTGGCAAACATGGTGCCACTGTTTAAGAAGGGCGGTAAAGACAAGCCAGGGAACTATAGACCAGTGAACCTGACCTCGGTGGTGGGCAAGTTGTTGGAGGGAATCCTGAGGGACAGGATGTACATGTATTTGGAAAGGCAAGGACTGAGTAGGGATAGTCAACATGGCTTTGTGTGTGGGAAATCATGTCTCACAAACTTGATTAAGTTTTTTGAAGTAACAAAGAAGATTGATGAGGGCAAAGCAGTAGATGTGATCTATATGGACTTCAGTAAGGCGTTCGACAAGGTTCCCCATGGGAGACTGATTAGCAAGGTTAGATCTCATGGAATACAGGGAGAACTAACCATTTGGATACAGAACTGGCTCAAAGGTAGAAGACAGAGGGTGGTGGTGGAGGGTTGTTTTTCAGACTGGAGGCCTGTGACCAGTGGAGTGCCACAAGGATCGGTGCTGGGCCCTCTACCTTTTGTCATTTACATAAATGATTTGGATGCGAGCATAAGAGGTACAGTTAGTAAGTTTGCAGATGACACCAAAATTGGATGTATAGTGGACAGCGAAGAGGGTTACCTCAGATTACAACAGGACCTGGACCAGATGGGCCAATGGGCTGAGAAGTAGCAGATGGAGTTTAATTCAGATAAATGCGAGATGCTGCATTTTGGGAAAGCAAATCTTAGCAGGACTTATACACTTAATGGTAAGGTCCTAGGGAGTGTTGCTGAACAAAGAGACCTTGGAGTGCAGGTTCATAGCTCCTTAAAAGTGGAGTCACAGGTATATAGGATAGTGAAGAAGGCGTTTGGTATGCTTTCCTTTATTGGTCAGAGTATTGAGTACAGGATTGGGAGGTCATGTTGCGGCTGTACAGGATATCGTTTAGGCCACTGTTGGAATATTGTGTGCAATTCTGGTCTCCTTCCTATCAGAAAGATGTTGTGAAACTTGAAAGGGTTCAGAAAAGATTTACAAGGATGTTGCCAGGGTTGGAGGATTTGAGCTACAGGGAGAGGCTGAACAGGCTGGGGCTGTTTTCCCTGGAGCGTCGGAGGCTGGGGGGTGACCTTATAGAGGTTTTCAAAATTATGAGGGGCATGGATAGGGTAAATAGACAAAGTCTTTTCCCTCGGGTGGGGAAGTCCAGAACTAGGGGGCATAGGCTTAGGGTGAGAGGGGAAAGATATAAAAGAGACCTAAGGGGCAACTTTTTCACGCAGAGGGTGGTATGTGTATGGAATGAGCTGCCAGAGGATGTGGTGGGGGCTGATACAATTGGACCATTTAAGAGGCATTTGGATGGGTATATGAATAGGAAGGGTTTGGAGGGAATTGGACGGGGTACTGGCAGGTGGGACTAGATTGGGTTGGGATATCTGGCATGGACAGGTTGGACCGAAGGGTTTGTTTCCGTGCTGTACATCTCTATGACTCTAAGTAATGAAGAGGATTGATGAGGGCAGAATGGTAGACGTGTTTCATATGGACTTCAGGAAGGTGTTCGACAAGGTTCCTCCTGGTGGATTGGTTAGCAAGGTTAGATTACACGGATTACAGGGTAAACTAGCCATTTGGATACAGAATTGTCTCAAAGGTAGAAGACAGAGGGTGGTGGTGGAGGATTGCTTTTCAGACTGGAGACCTGTGACCAGTGGAGTGCCACAAGGATCGGTGCTGGGTCCTCTACTTTTTGTCATTTATATAAATGGTTGTTTGGGTGTGAACATAGGAGGTATAGTTAGTACATTTACAGATGACACCAAAATTGGATGTGTAGTGGACAGCAAAGAAGGTTACCTCAGGTTACAACGGGACATTGATCATATGGGCCAATGGGCCAGGGAGTGGCAGATGGAGTTTAATTTAGATAAATGTCAGGTGCTGCATTTTGCAAAGGTAAAATAGGAGAGGGCTTGTCCACTTAATGGTAAGGTCCAGGAGGGTGTTGCTGAGCATAGAGACCTTGAAGTGTACGTTCATAGTTCCATGAAAGTGGAGTCATAGGTAGATAGGATAGTGAAGAAGGCGTTTGGTATGCTTTCCTTTATTGGTCAGAATATTGAGTGTAGGAGTTGGAAGGTCATGTTGTACAGGACATTGGTTAGGCCAGTTTTGGGATATTGCACGCAATTCTGGTCTCCTTCCTAAAAGAAGAGTGTTGTGAAAATTGCCAGGGTCGGAGGGTCTGAGCTACAGGGAGGGGCTGAACAGGCTGGGGCTGTTGTCCCTGGAGCTTCAGAGGCTGAGGGGTGACCTTATAGAGGTTTATAAAATCATGGGGGGCATCAATAGGGTTAATAGCCAAGGTCATATCCCAGGGGTGGGAGAGTCCAAAACTAGAGGGCATAATTTTAAGGTGAGAGGGGAAAGATTTAAAACAGATCTGAGGGACAATGTTTTCACACAGAGGATGGTGCATGTGTTGAATGAGCTGCCAGAGGAAGTAGTGGAGATGGGTACAATTATAACATTTAAGAGGCTACTATGTGGATATATCTATAGGAAGGGTTTAAAGGGCTATGGGCCAAATGCTGGCAAATGGGACTAGATTAATTTAGGATACCTGGTCGGCATGGATGAGTTGGACAGAAGGGTCTGTTTCCATGCTATACAGCTCTTTGACTTTATAGTTGTTGTGGACAGTGAAGAAGATTATTTCAGAGTCCCCCATAAGCCTTGATCAGTTGGACCAACAGGCCAAGAAGTGACAGTTGGTGTTTTCTTTCGAAGATTGTGAGGTTGGCATGGAAGAGTTGGACTGAAGGGTCTGGTTTCATGCTGTATGGCTTTATGATTTGTCTATCTTATAGTGCTCTCTCCGTGATCATGAAGATGATCATGATTCTCAACTTTTGTGGCAGCTGTGGGCAATGCCAGTGATATCAGCCAGCATGATTATAAGGATGTTATGACTGAAGTACCCGTCACAATTGATTTCTTAGCAAGACAGCAGTGAGACAGATATAGCTGTTTTATGGGGTTACTTGCTTTCCAAAGATGTGCGATAGAACATACAGCCATACCACAAATCCAACCCAAACTCTGGATCAGATATGTTGATGACACCTTTGTAATCATCAAAAACACAGATATAGAAAAAACACACCGGATCATCAACGCCACACTCACAGGAATCCGATTCACACGAGAAGAGGAAAAGGATAGCCAACTCCCATTCCTAGACGTGTTAGTAGAGAGAACACCCAACGGAGAATTCACCACAAGGGTACACAGGAAACCAACACACACAGACCAAGTCTTAAACTATGAAAGTAACCACCCCAACATACACAAACGAAGCTGCATCAGGACACTATTCAAAAGGGCCACAACACACTGCAGTACACCAGAACTGCGAAAAGAGGAAGAGGAACATCTATACAAGGTATTCGCCAAAAACGGATACCCACGCAACTTTATCACCAGATGCCTAAGAGATAGACCGAGGAACGAGGACATGCCACAACCAAAAGGACTAGCCACTCTACCATACGTCAGGAGCGTCTCAGAACTGACAGCCAGACTACTGCGACCCTTAGGACTCATAACAGCACACAAGCCAACATCCACGCTCAGACAACAACTCACTAGAACAAAGGACCCAATACCCAGCATGAGCCAAACTAACGTAGTTTACAAAATACCATGCAAGGACTGCACAAAACACTATATAGGACAAACAGGAAGACAGCTAACAATCCGCATCCATGAACATCAGCTAGCCACAAAACGACACGACCAGCTATCTCTAGTAGCCATACACTCAGACAACCAGCAATATGAATTTGACTGGGAAAACACCACTATCATAGGACAAGCCAGACAGAGAACAGCCAGAGAATTCCTAGAAGCATGGCATTCATCCCCAAACTCCATCAACAGACACATTGACCTGGACTCCATATACAAACCACTACAGTTGAAACTGACACCCGGAAACGGCAAGAACATCCATCAACAGACACATCGACCTGGACCCCACATACAAATCACTGCAGCTGAAATGACACCCGGAAGCGGCAAGAACAAACCAATATAAATACCGGAAGAAACATCAAAGCAGCGCTTCACACGAGGCTCCAACAGCACTGATGATGTTCCCTAGCCAGGGAACGAAACGTTTGCAGCAAAAACTTCCAGCTCGGCGAGCAGAACCACAACAGACTAAACATTACTCACATTGCTTTTTGACATAAGTACATGTGTACCAAATCAAGGAAAACATCTAAAGGTGAAGACAACCTACTTACCCATATCACAATGCTTTCTCTGGGTGCTTACAGATACATTCCTTTCACTTCTTCTAGCACCTCCCAGGCTGAGACCCAATTTTGTGAGGAAGGCTTACTGCTCATGCTTGACAAAAGGGTAATGAAGCAGGGATGGTCTTCCCATCATGGCAGGCTGGCTCCATCTCTGCCTCTTAAATCCTGGGAAACACCATCTTTTTTTCTACTGATATGGATAGAGGCTTAGCATGTGCTTCAGCCTGAGAGCAGTATCAAGCAGGTGCACTCAGTCTACTATGATTCACTGAGTACAGGATGTATGGCTCCACTGATCAGCAGGCTGGCTGATCATCCTGAAAGCCCTGAGAAATAGTAACATGCATCAGCGCCACCATAATATGGAGGTGAGTTTGCATGGTGTTGTTTGTTCTGCCTTAGTTGCTGTCCGAACATCAATCTATCATCTTGTAGAGGTGCAGGCATGGACTGGTTCCAGAGTGTGTATCCTCTGAGGATGAAAATGAGGTAACTATTTGTACCATTTCTTCACTGAAGAACAGGCTTCCCTAATATTGTCATAAATGAGAACTGTAGCTGCAGAAATCACATTTATCAGTTGCTGCAAATACTTGGAGCTGGGCCTCAGAGCCTTCCCTTCAAGTGAGTATCCACAAGCCCTGGATCCATCAACTCCAATTCTATAGACCACCTACACATCAGCCTCCATTGGGAAGGCAACATATAGATCCTGAGGAGCTTGGCAGGATGGATCTGGATTTCCTCTTCTGGAAAAATCTAGAACGAGGCATCACTACTTCAAAATAAGGACTGGCCCAGACCAAGATGAGGGGAGCTTTTTCTTCCTCACAGGAGGTCGTGAGATTTTCAAACAGTCTTCCTCAAAAGCAGTGAAATCAAAACCTTTGAATATTGTTAAGGCAAAGGTAGAGAGATAAAATTCATTCATGGGATGGGAACAACACTGGCCAGGCCAGCATTTATTACCCATCCTTAATTGCCTAGAGGGCAGTTAAGAGTCAACCACATTGCTGTGGGTCTGGAATCATGTGTAGGCCAGACCAGGCAAGGATGGCAGTTTCCTTCCCCAAAGGAGATGAATGAACCAGATGGGTTTTTCCAACAATCAGCAATGGTTTCGTGGTCATCATGAGACACTTAATTCCAATTTTTTTTAAAAACTGAGTTCAAATTACACCATCTACCATAGTGGGATTTGAACCCGGGTCCCCAGAACATTACTTGGGTCTCTGGATTAACAGTCTGGTGATGATATCACTAGGCCATTGCCTTTCACATTGATAAACAACATTTCCTCCTTGATAAACAAGGGAGTGAAAAGTTGTCAGGTCGACAAGAATGTAATTAAATCATTGATGATCTTTGGAATAATGGAGGTGGTTCAAAGGACCAAGCAGCCTACTCCGTTCCTAATCCATTCACTTGTCTGTTCTTCACCATCTCCCTTATGGTCTGTGAAGTAATACATGCTCATTAATAAATATCCCACAACACCAGGTTATAGCCCAACAGGTTTATTTGGAGGCACTAGCTTTCGGAGCACTGCTCCTTCATCAGGTGGTTATCAACCACCGCTCCAAAAGCGAGTGCTTCCAAATAAACCTGTTGGACTATAACCTGGTGTTGTGTGATTTTTAATTTTGCCCACCCCAGTCAAACACTGGCACCTCCAAATCATGACATCCTCATTATCATTATCTAACTTCTCCCTATTATCAGTGAAAGCAATGTGAGCAGATAAATGGGAATGAGAATGTGAGTAATGCATTTGGTAACATTGAAAGGTTTGAAGTAGAGAGTCATGGTCCAGTACCCGGGTTTGGCTTAACCATCATCATCATTATCACATTCAAAGATAATGATTATAACCAAATGCCTTTGTTTTGTTGTCATCAAGCCCAATTTTATGTCCTATTGAAATATTACCAGGTTTGGTTTCAATCTGTCTGTCGTGTGCAGACTGTCACGAGCATTTCACAAGCATTTCTGTTATCAGGAGGAGTGCTTGCTGTTCAGGAATGCTTATACTGTTAGCAACTGGCATGATCTGGAAGTGGAAAAGTAAGCAACTTATGGCCATATTACATAGTTTTATTAATCTTCCGAGATAATGTAAAACATGAACATTCTCTCATATTGTCTTTAAGTATTTAACATTCTCAAGAGAACACTGGTCGTCAAGTCTAGTCCCTTTAAATATTTGAATAAAGTTATTTTTAAACTTGATTAGGGCAAGAAGGAAATTTGACAGAAAAAAGAAATGTATTTATATATCACCTTTCACAACATTGGGGCACCCAAACACTTTACAGGCAGTAAGTACTCTTGCACAATGTTCCCTCTTAGCTGTGAGACTGTGCGGCCGTGAGGAACTTCTGTGCATTCCATAGAAACCATTGAAAAGGTACAGCTCAACGAAATTCATGAAACTCCTCCTCCCATCACCTGTTTAATATTCATGACTGGATGTGGCTGGAATACAGAGTCTTGATCTGCTTTAATTGTTGTGAGATCACTCACCTCAGTCTAAAATGCTGGTTTCACTGCTACATCAATGTAGATCTCTGTTGTTTACAATTTGGCATCTCTTCTTTAGGTCCGCCTGGTGCTGCTCTTGGAATGGTGTCTCTCACTGCTCTTTGAAGCAGGACTGTAAGGAACAGAATGTGCCATGAGGTGACAGGTTGTGGAGGATTACAGCTCTGCTACTGTTGATGGCTCAAATGTGCAGTCTAGGCAGAGACCTTCTTCAACACTCAACCAACTCTATCAGCATCAGTGCCCAACAAACCATGTTTGCAAATATGCATCAAAGTCCCCCACCCGGAGATTGCTCTCAGATCTTGCTAATGTCAATGACTCTTCCAATTTACTCTCAACATGAAAGGACACTTGGATATGATTCAGTGGGTTTGACAGTCAGACTTGACTTATCTGTGGGATAGATCTCCCAATTTTGGCATGTCTTCAGATATTACTGAGGAAATACTTACAGGCTGATGGTGCCTGGTTTGTGGCTGGCTTACTTGTTCAGTTTTATTGGGATGTTGTGAAACTTGAAAGTGTTCAGAAAAGATTTACAAGGATGTTGCCAGGGTTGGAGGATTCGAGCTATAGGGAGAGGCTGAACAGGCTGGGGCTGTTTTCCCTGGAGCATTCGAGACTGAGATGTGAAATTAGGAGGCATAGTTAGTAAGTTTGCAGATGACACCAAAATTGGAGGTGTAGTCGACAGCAAGGAAAGTTACCTCAGATTACAACGGGATCTTGATCAGATGGGCCAATGGGCTGAGAAGTGGCAGATGGTGTTTAATTGAGATAAATATGAGATGTTGCATTTTGGGAAAGCAAATCTTAGCAGGACGTATACACTTAATCATAAGGTCCAAGGGAGTGTTGCTGAACAAAGAGACCTTGGAGTGCAGGTTCACAGCACATTGAAAGTAGAGTCGCAGGTAGATAGGATAGTGAAGAAGGCGTTTGGTATGCTTTCCTTTAATGGTCAGAGCATTGACTATAGGAGTTGGGAGGTCATGTTGCAGCTGTACAGGTCATTGGTTAGGCCATTTTTGGAATACACAGTGCAATTCTGGTCTCCTTCCTATTGGAAAGATGTTGTGAAATTTGAAAAGGTTCAGAAAAGATTTACAAGGATGTTGCCAGGTTGGAGGATTTGAGATACAGGGAGAGACTGAACAGGCTGGGGCTGTTTTCCCTGGAGTGTCAGAGGCTGAGGGGTGACCTTATAGAGGTTTGTAAAATCTTAAGGGGGCATAGATGGGGTAAATAGGCAAGGTCTTTTCCCAGGTATGGAGGAGTCCAGAACTAGAGGGTATAGTTTTAGGGTGAGAGGGGAAAGATATAAAAGAGACCTAAGGGGCAACTTTTTCATACAGAGGGTGGTACGTGTATGGAATGAGCTGCCAGAGGAAGTGGTGGAGGCTGGTACAATTGCAACATTTAAAAGGCATCGGGATGGGTATATGAATAAGAAGGGTTTGGAGGGATATGGGCCAAGTGCTGGCAGATGGGACTAGATTAAGTTAGGATATCTGGTTGGCGTGGACAGGTTGAACTGAAGGGTCTGTTTCCATGCTGTACCTCAGTATGACTGTATAAAGCTTTCAAGACAGTATTATACAGAAGAGTACCTTTGCCATTTTAGTGAGCAGCTAAGAATCATATATAGACCAGACCTAGTAAGGGTAATAGATTTCCTTCCCTAAAGTACAGCCTGGTTTAAATGAATCCCACTGGTGACCAACCCTGACTTTTCACGTCTTGTGGACAATTCACTGAATTCCTGCCAGTGTCCCCTTCTCAAGGCTTAACTGAAAAGAAGAACTCAGGTGGATTTGTGAAATTAATTTGCATGGCATCCTTCCATTCTCCACTGGGCATGGACCTGCAAAAGCTACTGCCAAATCGCTAACTGGCTCTGCCCTTCACATCATGCCAGACATGGCTACTGGGCAGAAGAAAGATATTAGATGCAATTGCTTTTGTAAGTTGTACGTTGATAAGGAAGATTGGTAGAGTAGATGGAAGTTTCCTTCTGGGTGAACTATGTCTGACACTGACAAAGGATGGCGAGAATGGGAAGGAAGAGCATCATTCCTCAGTCATAATCCCTCATCTTTATAAGCATAAAATAAAAAGCATTCAGTTTATGAAGGATTGCAAGTGCCAGCTGCTTCCTGCGTTTTTTTTGGCCCGGTTTAATATGGCACCAAATGGATAATTCCTGATATCTAAGTATAAACACAAGGAACAGCATCAATCATTTTGCTTGTATGAGGAAATCTTATAGATCCTAACGTTCAGCTGGAGGAGGAATTGGTTGGTCACAGATACTAGCATTCAACCATTAAAATTCCCCGTTAAATTCACTGTGAACAGAAGACCTATTTAAACAGGAGAGCCCTGCCTGTAATCTCCAGGCTCTGCATTCCAACCACAGCCTTCAGAAACACAACTGTGGGCTAATGTACACACAGAACACTGCCACCGCCTCACATTTAAAGCAAGAAAAATTCCATAGCCTCTTGTTGTTGCCCGCCATACATATGAATATACTCTTAAAACCCATTCTTTTCTGTCCCTTTGTTCTCCTAAAATTACCTACTACTAAAGCTATCTCCGTCTGTGTATGCACTGAGAGATAAGTATGTTCAGATAAGCAATGTAGTTAAATCATGCTTTTCACCAACTTTAGGGATTTACTGAGCAAGCTGATTGATTTATTTTATCACTAAGTATTAACCTGAAACACTGCCATCACTTCATGCCTCATTCATAGCCTGTGAGCAAGTTATTTTAACATGCAAGAGGGCAGTCAACAGGAGTCTGTTGTTTGGATCTCTCTCTCTGTTGGCTATACTCCATCAAGTGAATGCTCTGATATCTGGGCGATCAATGGTACTGTATACTCATGGAAATATAATCTTACAAATATACTAAAAGCGCAAGGTCAGGGGAGTAAAGCCTTAAAAGAAAAAGGCCATTTGCCTGTCTTGCAAAAACAGCATAGAGTGCAAGATTAAATAAATTATCTATTTCTGTAAGCCAATAACTAGGTCAGAGCCAGAGCACTATCTTGCATTGTAAAGTTTACGGCATTGGTTAATCTGTGAAATTCCAGGGATAGAAAAACTTACTTCAATCTGTGAGAACAGATTTGAACTGCTGGGACTTTGCAACTGGAATAAAGAAAGTTTGGAAAAGCTTTAAAAAGTCTTTGAAATCAAAAGGCTTGTAATGGAATAAAAAGGATAAGACAATTTCCTCTGGTTGTATAGTCAATGATAAGATGCTCATCGGTTTAAAATCATTTAAAAGATCAAGATCAATTGCATTACACAGAAAACCACTGGAACATGGAAACCTTTGCCACCTTTTCGAACAAAAAAGAATTTCCAAGATGTGATCATAACTAGCAAGACCGACATTAATGGCCATCACTGACTGCCCGTTCACAATGAATGACAAGCTGCCTTCTTGCCCATGGCAGTCCATGATGTAGGAACCCCCACAGTGAGCTTAGAAAGAAAGTTCTAGATTTTGATCAAGTGACAGTGACACTGAAGGACATATAGTATGAATATATAGTGTGTGACTTGGAGGGGAAATTGCAAGGGGTGATGTTCCTGTGTACCTGCTGCTCTTGTCCTTTGAGGTGGCGGAGGTTATGTGTTTGGAAGAAGTCTTGGTAAGGTGCCTCAGAGAGGTTTTAGATGGTGCACTGTGCTACTGTTACTGTAGAATGGTGCTGCAGAGGGTGAATGTTTAAGGTGGTGGACAGGCTGACAATTAAGCTTTGTCCTGATGGTGTCTAGCTGCAGGAGAGGCATCACCACATCCTTAATGAAAAGCTGGGTTCAAAATAGAATATACAGAAAACAGGGCAACAAGACTGCCTTATCAAAGCACATGAGCATGTCCAATGCTTTATCTTACAAAAATTTACTTTTGGTACTATGCTGTTATATTAGGGGTGTAGGTTTTAGACAATGTAGGGTGATGAGCCCTTAAATTTCTATTGATGTAGCAGCTAATATTCTGTATTCTATGAAGATGCTGGCAGTCAATTTCAGCGTTTGAGAGGGAATGAATAAAGCACAATATTTATTCTCACCAGGCAAGAGAGAATTCAGTTGGCAATATAAAACAACCACTTGTGTTTCAGTCGCACATTTAATATAATATAATAAACCAGCTAAGGTACCTCACAAGGAAATAATTAGACAAAACTTGAAACAGAGCCAAAGAAGGAGACATTAGAGGTGCAGAGCTTTAGGAAAGAAATTCCAGAGTCCTCCATCGCCAGACCATAGCAACACGACGGCTGGAGGAAGAGCGCCTCACCTTCCGCCTGGGAACCCTCCAACCACAAGGGATGAACTCAGATTTCTCCAGTTTCCTCATTTCCCCTCCCCCCACCTTGTCTCAGTCTCATCCCTTGAACTCAGCACCACCTTCCTAACCTGCAAATCTTCTTCCTGACCTCTCCGTCCCCACCCCACTCTGGCCTATCACCCTCACCTTGACCTCCTTCCACCTATTGCATTTCCAACACCCCTCCCCCAAGTCCCTCCTCCCTACCTTTTATCTTAGCCTGCTGGGCACACTCTCCTCATTCCTGAGGAAGGGCTCTGGCCCGAAATGTCGATTCTCCTGCTCCTTGGATGCTGCCTGACCTGCTGCGCTTTTCCAGCAACACATTTTCAGATCCTTTTAGCTCTAGACAGCTGGAGGTACAACTTCAATGATGGGTGGAAACCATTTATGCCTAAAGTTGGAGGCTTCTAAATTTTCCAGAGGGTTCTTTAAGTGTAGGAGGTTACAGAGAAGAGCAAGAGTGAGGTCATGAAGAAATTTACCAATGAGGATAGGAATTTTAAAATCGAGATGTTGTCAGACTGGCAGATAATAGGAAAGAGTGTAGAAATGTCTAACTTCAAATAATATTGATCTTGCTTCGTGGCCCTCCTGTGCAGCTGTAACCCTGTGTGCCTCACACTGGTCAAGCCCCCCCATGATCTGTATGTCCTTGTTTACTGTGATCTGTCTGTATTGCTCACAAAACAGAAGCTTTCATTGTACTTAGGTACATGTGACAACTATAAATAAAAACTTAATATAAAATGGACATAGCAGTAGGTCATATGACCCCTCAGATTCTGATGATGATGGATCAATGGAAATTAATGTGAGTTATGACAGAGGTGGCAGCATTTTACAAGAAAAGTGATAGATTCAACTTTTGTGGTCATTAGCAACAAGGGACACTCGTATAATGAAAATAAACTGAAAATTTCAAAAATCATACCAAAGAGGGCGTAGACAGCTGTTATGATGAGAAGTCGTAGAATTGAATATACCGCTCGCTGTGAATCAGTTGTGAATCTGTTTGCAAACCTTTTATTTAAATTGTTCCAATTTTGACACTGTATAAGGAGGAATAGGTCAGCGAAAGTCAGAATAATGTTGCCAATAGGCATTAACCCCATCTGCCACCCAATCCCCACACCTCCTGATTCCCCTAGGGTCTAAAACTCTGTAAATATATTTAACAAAGGAGCATCCACATCTGAGTACTTAATTCCAAAGATTTGGGTGAAAGAATATTTCCACATCTTAATCCAAAATGGTCAATCCTTAATCCTGTGAATATACGTGTGGCCCAGCCATGGGAAACAACATTCCTGATGAAGAGCTTTTGCCCAAAACATCGCTTTTCCTGCTCCTCAGATACTGCCTTAGCTGCTGTGCTTTTCCAGCACCATTCTGATCTTGAACCAACATTTCAGTGTCTACCCTGTCAATGCCCTTCAGAATCTTGTCTGTTTCAATTAGATCACTGCTTCTTCTAAACTCCAAAGAGTATTGGCTCAACTTAGCGCATCTTTAATGGGTCAAATGACTTGGCAATGATTCCTGATGCCAACGAACATCTACTTACGCAATGATGTCACTCGATCCAGCTTCCCCCACCCCCTGCCCACTAAACAGTGTTTGAGAGAGAGTTGCAAGATAAGGATTCTCTGTTACAGTGAGGGAACGCTCAGATTTGGCTCACAGTGTATTGCATTCACTTGTGTGTTTTGAGCCTTAAAGGCTTTCACATGAAGTGGCTTTGCTGCTGTAGGTTCTGCACTAATGTTAGCTGCTCTGGCAAAGTGGTGCTCTCAGTCACCCCTGATGCTTCCGCCCCACCTCTTTAATTTGCTGCTGCAGGCTCTTCAAATTTGGCAGCCCCACCTCCAAACTGGCAAAGTGCCGAATGGGTAGTGTGTAGATTGGATCCTTTAGTTCCTCTCAGTGAGCACTGTATACAGCTAGCTAACACCTGTCTGCTTTATGCTCCACATGAAATCACCCTAAATCTGTCATAAGGAACGTAATAAAATGAAGACTGGGTTATAAAGGGAGAGCATAGCAAGCACTGTGTTATTGAATGCACATTGTATCATTTTTATCAAAGTCAGGGGAATAAAACCATGATGGAAAATGTTGGGGGCGATGTGATATGATATGCATAAAAGTGTTCAAGACTATTATGAGGAAATATAAGCTTGAGTGTTATAAATCAGATTGTATTGTATAAAGTTTTACAAAGATTGTTATAGTGAGAGTATTATAGGAACTGGTTCATTAATTAGAGTGTTATTGAAAACTGTACTGTAGGTTGTGTTAGTGTGAGTCTTATGGACAAAGAATGTATTTAGAGAATTTATGGGTTATATTAGCAGGAGAGCTATTCCTTGTTTACCTGACCCCAGTGTTGTTCACAACAGGGTTAATTTAAAAAGGATTCCTTCTCTTGTGGATTCCTTTCACTGAGACTGAATGAATTTATGTTTTAAAAGAAGCCAGTGTACTCAGTGAATTTTAATAAGTCATGATTCGGAGATGCTGCTGTTGGACTGGGGTGTACAAAATTAAAAATCACACAATACCAGGTTATAGTCCAACAGATTTATTTGGAAGCACTAGCTTTCTGAGCACTGCTACAACCACCTGATGAAGGAGCAGCGCTCCAAAAGCTAGTACTTTCAATTAAACTTGTTGGACTATAACCTGGTGTTGTGTGATTTTTAACTTTGAATTAATAAGAGTGAGTGTAATAGTTGTTAACCATGAGAAGAGGTAATTATGTAACTCAAATACATACAAATTAGGCATAACAAGTATGTCCAAAAAAGCTAAAAGTCACAAAATGAAATATGGATGAGTCTCTAAATTTGGGGTGGCACGATGGCTCAGTGGTTAGCACTGCTGCCTCACAGCACCAGCGTCCCAGGTTCGATTCCAGCCTCAGGTGACTGTCTGTGTGGAGTTTGTACATTCTCCCTGTGTCTGCGTAGGTTTCCTCCGGTTTCCTCCCATAATCCAAAGATGTGCAGGTCAGGTGAATTGGCCATGCTAAATTGCCCATAGTGATAGATGCATTAGTCAGAGGGAAATGGGTCTGGGTGGGTTACCTTTCGGAGGGTTGGTGTGGATTGGTTGGGCTGAAGGGCCTGTTTCCACACTGTAGGGTATCTAAAAAAAATTCACTGTAGAACGTTGCAGCTGTTCCATTGGACGGTAATGTAACCTGGAAATCAGTAGTTAACAGGCAATTTCAAGATTCCAAGCTTTCTAGGTTTGACTGTCTTCCTTTTGACAGTAGCTCATTAAGAGCCCTCAGTGATAGAGAATAGTTTGCCTCTTTTATTTGGAGTTTAAGGGTATTTAGTGACTGTGTTCTCAAACTGTGACTGTCACCAGTTCACATACTAGTCTGTCAGGTCATTAACACACATGGACCGTTGGCAGTAGGATTTTAACTCATTTTTTGTAACTGCCCGGAAGGATAAAATACACCAATGTCTTCAGGAAGTGGCATGCTGCTGAGAAGGGCTGGGCTTGTAGGTACTCAGCCTCATGGTATCTCTGTTAGTCAGTTTGCTTTAAGTTTCTTTCTCTCTGTACCGATGTGAAAATCCGTGGATTCATACAGGACTCTGCCAAATAGTCATTAAATTTACAGCCACAGTTTTGTCTGTAACAGTCCTCTTTTTGAAAAACAGGTGTTGGAATTAAGAATTTATGTCCAGAAGTACTTTGGGGTTCTGATCCATTGTTATGGGTTAAATGAGATCCATTCCCATTTCATTACACAGAGGAAAACAAAGTACATACATAATTCCTGATGAAGGGCTCTGGCCCGAAACGTCGAATTTCCTGTTCCTTGGATGCTGCCTAACCTGCTGTGCTTTAACCAGCAACACATTTTCAGCTACATACATAAACCAACGAACACCCACACATTCATTCACTTCACCTCTGAAAATGTTACCTTTTCAGTTCAAACTCAACGATGTTGCAGCTATTATGGACACTTGGATGTCACAGGGACAGGAATGTTCCAGGGTTGAGATGTTTCAAAAGAAATAAGGGGGAAGGTGAAAGAGGTGAGGGCGTGGCATTGCTAAGCAGGGATAGTACCACAGCTGCACAAAGGGAGATCGTCGAGGAGGGTCTGTCAATAGCAGCATAATGGGCAAAAGTCAGAAACAGGAAAGGAGCAGTCACTTTATTGGGAGTTTTCTACAGCCCCCCAATAGCAACAGAGACACGGAGGAGCAGATTGGAAGGCAGATTTTGGAAAGGTGCAGAAGGAACGAGATTATTGTCATGGGTGACTTTAACTTCCCTAATATTGATTGGAATAGTTCAAATAGTTTGGATGAAACAGTTTTTGTTAGATGTATCCAGGACGGATTCCTGACTCTATATGTAGATAGGCCTATAGAAAGGAGGCCATATTGGATTTGGTGCTTGGCAATGAACCGTACCAGGTATCAGATCTCTTGGTGGGAGAGCATTTGTAATAATGATCACAACTCCATTACCTTGACTATAGTGATGGAGATGGTAAAAACAATGACTGCAGATGCTGGAAACCAGATTCTGGAGTAGAGTGGTGCTGGAAAAGCACAGCAGTTCAGGCAGCATCCGAGGAGCGGGAAAATCCGACGTTTTGGTTAGAAGCCCTTCATCAGGAATCAGCTTTTCCAGCACCACCCTACTCCAGAATATAGTCATGGAGAGGGATAGGAGCAGGCAGTACGGGAAAGTATTTAATTGGGGGGGGAGGGGCATAGATTTATAATACTATTAGGCAGGATCTGGGGCACCTAGGTTGGAAACAGATGTTCTCAAGGAAATGCACGACAGAAATGTGGAGGTTGTTCAGGAAGCACCTGCTGATAGTGCTGGATGGGGGTTTGTCCCACTGAGACAAGGAAGGGATGGTAGGTTGGGTGACAAGCAATGTGAACATCTAGTCAAGAAGAAAAAGGAAGCTTACTTACTTGTTGTGGAGGCAAGGACCAGATAGGGCTGTAGAGGGTTACAAGGTAGCCAGGAAGGAACTGAAGAATGGACTTAGGAGACCTAGAAGGGAACATGAAAAAATTTTAGCAAGGAGGATTAAGGAAAACCCTAAGGCCTTCTACACTTTTGTGAGGAACGAGAGGATGGTCAGAGTGAGAGTAGGAGAAAGTGAGGTCTGCAGATGCCGGAGTATCAGAGCTGAAAATGTGTTGCTGGAAAAGCGCAGCAAGTCAGGCAGCATCCAAGGAACAGGAAATTCGACGTTTCGGGCATAAGCCCTTCATCAGGAATGAGGAAAGTGTGTCCAGCAGGCTAAGATAAAAGGTAGGGAGGAGGGACATGGGGGAGGGGTGATGGAGATGTAATAGGTGGAAGGAGGTCAAGGTGAGGGTGATAGGCCGGAGTGGGGTGGGGGCGGAGAGGTCAGGAAGAAGATTGCAGGTTAGGAAGGTGGTGCTGAGTTTGAGGGATTCGACTGAGACAAGGTGGGGGGAGGGGAAATGAGGAAACTGGAGAAATCTGAGTTCATCCCTTGTGATTGGAGGGTTAGGGTTAGAGTGAGAGTAGGGCCATTCAGGGATAGTGGACGGAACTTGTGCCTGGTGTTGGAGGAGGTAGGGGAGGTCTTTAATGAATACTTTCCATCAGTATTCTCTACTAAGAGGGATAGTGTCTGAGGACAGTGTGAAACAGACTGATAAGCTAGAACAGGTTGATGTTAGGAAGGAGGATGTGCTGAAAATTTAGAAAAGCATAAGGATAGATAAATCCCCTGGGCCAGATGGGATATACCTAAGGTTACTACAGGAAGCGAGGAAAGAGCTTGCTGTGCCATTGGCGATGATCTTTGCATCTTCACTGTCCTCTGGAGTAGTGCCAGATGATTGGAGGGTGGAAAATGTTATTTTCTTGTTCAATAAAGGGAATAAGGATAACCCTGGGAATTACAGACCAGTCAGTCTTACCTCAGTGGTGGGCAAAGTATTGGAGAGGTTTCTGAGAGACAGGATTTATGATTACTTGGAAAACTATAGCCTGATTAGAGATAGTCAGCATAAATTTGTGAGGGGCAGGTTGTGCCTCACAAACCTTATTGAATTCTTTGAGGATGTGACAAAACATGTTGATGAAGGTAGAGCAGTGGATGTCGTGTACATGGATTTTAGCAAGGTATTTGATCCCCTGGTAAGATCACTGAGAAAGTAAGGAGGCATGGGATACAGGGAAATCTGTCTGTCTGGATACAGAATTGGCTGGCCCATAGAAGACAGGATGGTAGTAGATGGAAAATATTCAGCCTGGAGCTCGGTGACCAGTGTTATTCCACAGGGATCTGTTCTGGGACTACTGCTCTTTGTGATTTTTATAAATTACTTGGATGAGGAAGTGGAAAGGTGGGTTAGTAAGTTTGCCGACGACACAAAGGTTGTTGGAGTTGTGGATAATGTGGAGGGCAGTTATAGTTTGCAATGAGACATTGACAGGATGCAGAGCTGGGCTGATAAGTGGCAGATGGAGCTCAACCTGGAAAAGTGTGAAGTCATTGAATTTGGATGCAGATTACAGGGTTAAAGGCAGGAGTCTTGGCAGTGTGGAGGAACAGAGGGATCTTGGGGTCCATAAATCCCTCAAAGTTGCCATCCAAGTCGATGGAGTCATTAAATGGCCAATGATATGTTGGCTTGCATTAGCAGGGAGACTGCATGCTGCAGCTCTATAGAGCCCTGGTTAGACCGCACTTGCAATATTGTGTTCAGTTCTAGTCGTCTCATTATAGGAAGGATGTGGAAGCTTTAGAGAGAGTGCAGAGGAGATTTATCAGTATGTTGCCTGGACTGAAGGGCATGTCTTATGAAGAAAGGTTGAGGGAGCTACGGTTTTTCTCATTGGATTGAAGAAGGATGAGAGCTGACTCGATAGAGGTGTACAAGATGTTGAGAGGCACAGATAGAGTGGATAGCCAGAGTCTTTTTCCCATGGCGTAAATATCTATCATAGGGGGCATCATTTTAAGTGACTGGTGGAAGGTTTAGGGGAGATGTTAGCAGTAGGTTCTTTGCACAGAGTGATGGGTGCATGGAATGAACTGCCAGCAGTGGTAGTAGAGTCAGAGACATTGGGGACAAGACCCTGATCTCAGAATAGGATGGAAGGCTGGCACAACATCGAGGGCCAAAGGGCCTGTACTTTGCTGTAATGTTCGATGTTCTATGCACCTTTTAACATTCTGGACAAGGCATCTCTCCTCATATTTGATTTCCTAGCAATGTGGGAAATTTCAGGTACTATGGTTGAAGGATTAAGCTCCAAAAGTATAACATGGTGTTCTGGGTCTTAAACATTTTCCTCATAAGTTAGGGAATCATGGTTGGTATATGCCATCGTCTCTCTTTACACATTTTGGACAGATATCTCAAAGTGTTTGTGAGCCTTTAATAAACCAGATGTTTCCTTCTCTTGTGTGGGGTGTTTTCTTTGTTGCTTGTTTAGAGTTTTGAAAAAGTCCCCAGGTGCGTCGCTCTATTCCAGGTTCACCTTCCCAAAGGATAACAGCCTGCCCTCTGATGTCACTCCCAACAGTATGTTCTTTAAATGCTTGATTTCAGTTTGGAGCTGCAAGCAGAGGCTCCCTTGTTAAAAACCCTGGGCAGTATTTGTCGTTGGCCCCTTTTATGTCCTAGAGGCCATTGGGCATTAGTGAACATGCTCGTTGTGAGATTGACCAACAGATCAGCTGACTGTATTTTCTAGGCAGGGCTTCCCATTGCTCTAAGTACATTTCATGGACACAAAGAGGTTGATGAAGTACAATGATGAAGATTAGAGTGGTGCTGGAAACGCACAGCAGATCAGGCAGCATCCGAGGAGCAGGAAAATCAACGTTTCGGGCAGGAGCCCTTCATCAGGAATGATGAAGTACACAATTCAATTAGATCAGCCTGCCACTATCTGGGGCATCAGCCTGTGAAAGGGGAATGGGGAATATTGGTGTCTGAATGCCATGACTTGCCATTTGTATAATCCTTTATTCCTGATGAAGGGCTTTTGCCCGAAACGTCAATTTCATTGCTCCTCGGATGCTGCCTGAACTATTCCAGCACCACTAATTCAGAACCATTTGTATAATCTGTCTGGAGCTATGAAGTTGTGGCTTTCCAATAGGCTGACAGTGCTCCTTGAGTGAATTGATCTTGGTAATGTAAACTAAGCTACTTTACCTAACTTAGTTATGCAATCTTCTGGTAAAAAATGAGGTCTGCAGATGCTGGAGATCACAGCTGAAAATGTGTTGCTGGTCAAAGCACAGCAGGCCAGGCAGCATCTCAGGAATAGAGAATTCGACGTTTCGAGCATAAGCCCTTCCTCATGATGAAGGGCTTATGCACGAAACGTCGAATTCTCTATTCCTGAGATGCTGCTTGGCCTGCTGTGCTTTGACCAGCAACACATTTTCAGCTATGCAATCTTCTGGCCAGGTACTGGGTAAAAGTCAGCTCTAGTCACTACATTAACTTCCAGTGTGAATGCAGAGGCTCTGGGCCTGTCCGGCCTGATCATGAGGACAATGGGGAATATCAGCTGCTGCTGCAGGCTTTGTCAGTTGGTGCTGTGTGTAGTTAATCTCCTCCTGAATCTGGGCCTGGCCAATAGGGGAGTTGTCTCATGGACAGGCCTCTCCTACCTACAAGTAGAGTAGCACAGCCTGGCTTGTCTCTGCTTAACCTTTTAATGAAGTGAGCAGCCTTGTTAAATCTGCTTGCTGTTGTGCACCTTGATGGGTGAATAAGGAGCCTTCATGTTTTCATATTTGGGGGGGGTTAGCTGGGTATTAATGTAAGCCACAACCATTCATCTTCACTGTCACCCTCATCCTCTAGATTAGTAACAATTGGACAGACCGTTGCTTGGTCCCTTCTCAACAGTGCCATTGTTTTCTCATGTTGGTGTGACCGACCCTTTACTTTTTCTCCCCAGACTGGGTTTTCAATCAGGATTGTCACCTCCCTGAGCTTCCTGGCTACTTTAGAGGGGCAAGTGAACCAGGCTTCAAAGCATTCTCCTGATAATCACCCGAGCATTGACACATACTGAAAATTTCAGAGGCTGACATGTTTGTCTGTTTTTCATCACAGTCTGGGAGATTTTCAAGAGTTCTCTGACCACTTCACAGGCTCTAAACACCTCTTGTTTGAACAGTTTCAGAAACCCTCATATTTGGTGCTGAGAACCTAATTCAAATGGTGGCAAACTGTTGGGCTCATGAGCGTGTCTCTAGTCGTGAATAGAAAAATATCTCGTCCTTTATTTCATTCATGAGGGTATTAGTGACTGTGTGTCCAGATGATTGTTTTCCTGTGGGGGGTCCTGTATTAGTGTCTGTACGGCTACAGGGTGACTTTCTGGATCATGTCAGCATTGGATCTTTCCAGGTCACCAAGGACTCTCTGGAATATTTTGGACATTAATTTTGAGCCATGATCTGACCAGTTCTCAGTGATCAGACCATATGGTGTGAAGAATTATGTCAATTCCCTCACCATTAGTCTGGCAGATATGATACCAAGGAAATTGTCTCTGGGAAATATGTAGGAATATCCATGGTTAAAAATCACACAACACCAGGTTTAGATTAGATTCTTCTCCAGCGTGGAAACAGGCCCTTCAGCCCAACAAGTTCACACCAACCCTCCAAAGAGTAACCCATCCAGACCCATTTCACTCTGACTAATGCACATAACACTATAGGCAATTCAGCATGGTCAATTCACCTGGCCTGCAGGAGGAAACTTACGCAGACACGGAGAGAATGTGCAAACTCCACACAGACAGTACCCTAGCTGGAATCAAACCTGGATTCCTGGCACTATGAGGCAGCAGTGTTAACCAATGAGCCACCGTGCCACACTGTGCTGCCACTGTACTGCTCCTTCATCAGGTAGTTGTGGACCAGTGTTCCGAAAGTGAATGCTTCCAATTAAACCTGTTGGACTATAACCTGGTGTTGTGTGATTTTTAACTTTATACACCCCAGTTCAACACTGACACCTCCAAATCATATCCATGGTGTTAAGAATATACTTGTAGCTCGCAGTGGATTAACCACTAAAACTAATACCTTACTAAGTGGTTTCCCAAAAACCAGCACAGGAATCTTAGCCAAAGGTTTTCCGACAACCTGGAGGATGGGGCATGTTCTGCAAAGCTTCCTTGTGTCCTTAAGGGCTGTCTAAACATGCTCCTGATGAGGCTTTGGTTTTGAATATCCCAAGATGCCCACCAACTGGAATTTTATGAAGTAGCTGCAGTATTTCCCTACAGTACCTCAGCAGCATCACTGTCTGCTCCTCGTTTGCAGGTCAAAGAGGCGGTCTTCCTTTCATCACTAGCACCTTTTTAATATAGCAGCAGTCAGCTCCCGCTTTTACCTTCCTCCAGTGTGAGAGCCTGAGCTCGGGGGTTTAAAACTGGGTCAGTTTAGGTGGCACGATGGCCCAGTAGTTAGCACTGCTGCCTCACAGCACCAGGTCCCCAGGTTCGATTCCAGCCTTAGGCGACTGTCTATGTGGAGTTTGCACATTCTCCCCGTGTCTGCGTGGGTTTCCTCCGGGTGCTCCGGTTTCCTCCCACAGTCCAAAGATGTGCAGGTCAGGTGAATTGACCATGCTAAATTGCCCATAGTGCTAGGTGCATTAGTCAGAGGGAAGTGGGTCTGGGTGGGTTACTCTTCGGAGGGTTGGTGTGAACTTGTTGGGCTGAAGGGCCTGTTTCCACACTGTAAGGAATCTAAGCTAATCTATTTACTCCATCCTTTGGGTCATCAAGGCTCCTGGGAAATGTTCCAGATAGCCTGACTGGAATGTCTTCTGCTTGCAGTATTGTCCCAACTAGCTTAATGTGCCTGGCCATGGACTGCATGACACCATGATCAGGGAAAACACCAGACACTTTCTCCCTGGCCTCAGAAACCTTCTTTGAGACCCCTGGGGTTGCCATTAATACCAGGTCATGGCTGAGAAGCTGGTCAATCCTGTCCACAGGGAAACTAGGAATGGCTCGCATGGTCACTGGTCAAATTGGCTCACCTGGTCAAGTCTGATTGGCAATACTCAGGGTAAGTGAGGGGGGGGGGAGGGGAGGAGAATGTGTTCCTCTTTACCCTGCAGTAGGGGTGCAAAAGGAAGAAGGAAAAATAAACCCATTTTCATTCTTCTGGCTCTCATGTTAACAGTATACTATGGTGCCATTACAAAAATAAATTGGCATCTTCTGCCTGAATTACTGAAACATTTAAAGTTTGTACTTTTGCACAAAGGAATTATTTGCTTTTGTGTGAGTCAGTCTTTGATCCCTGGTTAGCTCATTGGCTTTACTTGGACTCAGGACCATTGCCACACTCCATCATTACATTAGATTACGTACAGTGTGGAAACAGGCCCTTCGGCCCAACAAGTCCACACCGACCCTCCGAAGAACAACCCACCCATACCCATTACCCTACATTTACCCCTTCACCTAAACTACGGGCAATTTAGCATGGCCAATTCACCTGACCTGCACACCCTTGGACTGTGGGAGGAAACTGGAGCACCCAGAGGAAACCCACGCAGACACGGGGAGAATGTGCAAACTCCACACAGACAGTTGCCCGAGGCAGGAATTGAACCCGGGTCTCTGGTGCAATGAGGCAGCAGTGCTAACCACTGAGCCACTGTGCTGCCCATGCTGGGGTCTACACTACAGTCTTGAAGCTGGAGATTTCTTCTGCTCCTGTGCATCTTCAGTCAGGTCTGAAACACCTTCCACAGCGTTCTCCAAAGTGGTCTCCCAGGTTGAGTGTTGCCACCAGGGTTTATCAGCTTCACTATTGTCAGTAATCTGCAGTATCTGTTTGTCTAGAAATTTCTGGCTCATTAGCATATTGACCTTGCTTTTTTCTTCAAGGCCTGAAGCCTAATTTTTCTTAGCTGGTAACTGAGTTAGAAATTGTGCTGGTCCTCTCTGCTGACTCAGTTCTGGGAGGCTTCCACTATTTTCACCACAATGCTGTTCACTCCCTGCTGCTCACCATGTTGCGTGTGTAAGTTTCTCCGAGACTCGCAGTGGTGTAGTGTGAACATTGATAGTCATCTTTCTGGTTTAATTAGAAGAGTCTTGTGAGCAAACACAATGATGTTTCTTGTATTACAGAAACTATTTGCATGCTATATGAATATGACTTACATTACTGTTACACAGAGACTGTTAATGGCACATTAGCCTCCGATCTGTGTCCTAAAACCCAACTCCTTTACTCTAACCATGATACTGTAAATGGTGCTTATTGTACTTCATCAAGTATTAACGCTTTCTGACCCCTTCAGATCTAGGTAGAAGTTGCCAAAGCCTTTTCTTTATTAATCAGAAATAAGGGAAGACTAGAATTCCCCTTTGCATTTGCCAGGTCAGCACCCTGGCTTGTCACAGTCAAATTGCCAATCAGTCAGCATCATTTTCCTTCTGTGATTATAAATTGTTCTGATTGTTTGAAAGTTGTCATTCTTGCATTTGTCCTGACAAAAATCTTTGGCAACATGTCTGTCTTTCCAGCAATATTGTAATGCAGTATGACCAACTGGGCTGTTTAACAGAAAATGCTATACAATAGGGATGATTAGTGACAGAAACAGGGTTTTGTTACGGATGGAATAAAGCATTCCTAAAAGTTTTACAAGGAGAAATGTGTTGTGGACGAGGCTGCATCAAAGGCAATGTTATTGGGGAGAATTCTATCTCTCCCCCTTTTGCTTTCTGAAATAGCAGATTATATTGGAGTCGAAGTGAGATGAGCAGTACTCTGAAAGTTTGCCAAAAAAGGACATTGCTTCAAAATAAAGATTTAACTGTTGGCAGATCGTGCTGCAGGAGCTTAATCCTTTACCAACAGGATATTGTACATAAGCACAGGCAAATTTTCCAGCAGAGATCACCAAGGTAACGATCGGTTGGGAAACAGTGGCTGATTTCCCCCTTTCTCCAGGATATTGAGGTCCACCGTTGTCCTGGCATAGTTAGAAACTCATAGCCCAGGGCTAGAGTCCTCAACCTTCATGCTGAACATGGTCTGTCATTGGCAAACATGCTCCATTTAACCACAGATAAATAAGTTAAAATGAGCGCTACCTAATTATTGAGGGAGCACTCAACAATGTATTATCGATTATCAATATCTCGCTTTCTGTAACAGCTATGAAGTACAGCCTAAAGCTGTGCACGGAATAAATGAGCTCTGAGGCAGAGAGGGAAAACTGGTACTTACCCAGGTGTGGTTTTACTGATCATCGAGTATATACAACAGACTCAGTGTGTCACTGTCCAATGTATGAAGGCTGAGAATATTAGCCAGATTTCATTTTATGTTTTGCAATGTCTCCATAGGCCAGTAAAAGGCTTCCTTTCCTTTAACTGCAATCAACACATACTGTTCCAAATGTGTGGGGGAGGGTAGGAGCAGCCAGCGCAGTTTAGGCCACTTTAAAGGTTAATCCAACAGAAAACTATACTGCAATCACTGAAAGAACTTACCTACTTAAGAGCCTTACATTACAAAATATACTGGACCATCACACTGTCACACCATTGCTTTCCCACAAGGTGTATTTTTATTAGTCATACGATCCAGAGTTTTGGTTTGTCAGGAGATTTGAGGGACAGTGTAGATTTGTTGACTTGCACAGTCTGTTACAGTTTCTGGCTTACAAGAATTCATTCACAATTCATGGGATATTGGCATTATTCCTAAGAGTGGCCCATTTAGTTACTTCAACTGTGAGCAGCTAATAGTTATGCTGGAAGTAATTTTATATCATGGTTTGGACAATTATTATGGTATTTAGATGTTATGTTTACAATCATTGCGAGCTGCAGTCAAAGATAAATCTCAAAGCAGCTCTGCCCAGTCTTTCACACAATGAAAGAGGCAGCAGTAGCACCAAGCACATGACAGACATAACATTAACTCTGCACGTTGTGAGACTGCACTGGGAGCAGACTGCTCTGGGACATAGGGCTTGGAGCACGGATACCAGCTACTTCAGCAAAAATCGGGCATTAAACCTGGGACCTTCTGCTTTGGATGGCTCAATATCATGTTATGGGCCAGAGTTGGCAATTATTCATTAAACTATAATTAATACTTAAAAGGGAAACAATTCAGACTGAGGGCAGATCATTTATCAAGAAGCCAAGGTAGAAGTATAAAAGAATACTGTTATTATAGAAGGTCTACACTGAGGTGAGTTAATATTAACATGCTTCATACACCACAGCTACCAACAAGCGACTGTGAGGACATCATGATTGGTTTTTCACTATTGCAGTACTCAGGGTCCAATACTGTAGCGATCTGACGCCACTACAACATAACCCCTTTCCCACATGATCAGTAGGGTTAGGGTTAGGGTTAGGTGAAGCTATGGTTAACTCTTCCCTCCACAAGTATTGAACATGAAACAATGTACAGATCAGTGTACTCTTACTGCTCTGGGCTTAAGGGTGCTTACTGGCCAGCCCGCTCTCTGCACTGGACACAAGAAACATAGCAATGAAATCAGAAATTATTGGAGAAGCTCGGCAGGTCAGGCAGCATCTGTGGAGAGAGATCAGAGTTAGTGTTTTGGATCCAGTGACCCTTCCTGAGAACCCATAAACATTTGCATCCACTCACACAAGGTGGTGAGCAAGGGCAGAGCAGTGCACTCACTGAGGGGTACTAATTAAACCAATTAACTCACCTCAGTGTAGACCTCATATAATAACAGTACTCTCTTATACTTTTACCTTGGCTTCTTTAATGTTATGAAATGTTAACAGCAGCAACAAAAACCTGCATTAATATACTCATGTAGTAAAACATGCCAGAAAGCTTCACAGGACTATTTGACCAGAGTCACATTTGGAGATATTATGACAAGTGGTGGATTAAAGTTTTAAGGAAAATCTTGAAGTGGGACAGAGAGACAATTTAGAGAGGTTTAGGAATTGAATTCCAGAACTCAGGGTCAGCAGCTGAAGGGATGATCACCAATGGTGGAGCCATTAAAATCAAGTGAGATCTGAAAACAAGGATAATAATTTTAAACTTTGCTGTACCTGGAGCCACTGCAGGTGAGTGAGCATAGGGTTGATGGGCAGACAGGTCTTGATGCAAGTTAGATGAAAAATTGGAGGTAGGGAGTCAGCAGAGAGGGCATTGTAATATGTAACAAAAACTGAAATTGCTGGAAAAATTCAGCAGATCTGACAGCATCTGTGGAGATAAAGTAGAGTTAATACTTGGATCCAATTCTGAAGAAGGGCCCCTGAACCCAAGTATTAACTCCGCTCACTCTCCACAGATGTTGTCAGACCTGTTGAGTTTTTCCAGCAGTTTCTGTTTTTGATTCTGATTTCCAGAATCTGCATTTCTTTGCTTTTTTCTGCCTGTTAATATGTAGTTAATTCAAATTTACAAACATTATACTTATGATGGAGGACTCTGCACTGAGTTAGAGTGGTCCAATGATAGTAGCTATAGGAGGTCAGTTTGTAAAGAGTTTATAACAGAGGGGGAAAGGGTTCTGGGCTGATTGAAAAGATCAGCAGTCAGTCTGAAAGCAGCTTTAGCAAACTCTCTTCAGTTACAACTAAAGCTGAAGTGAAGTCACTTTTAGGAGATCAAAGCAAGAAGCAAAGCTTTAATTAACAGTGAGATTAATGAGTTCAATTTACTCCATCTGAGCTCTTCAACATCCACAACTCAACCAATTTCCTGCAGTCTCACCCTCTACTTCATTAATATGAACACAGAAAAAGGACTTAGCAGAGGAATCTGAGCCCGGCCTCAGCCAAGGAAGAGCCAGGTCCAATTTCAACATGAAAATAGCATTGCACTGAGGTGGGTGGAATTGAATTGAGTGTTTGTAGAGACACTTTTACATTGACAGTGTGCTATTAGCAGTAGGAGTGTGGTTTTTGTGGTGCCAATTCACACACTATACTATAAACAAAATGAATTCCACTCTCCTGACAGCACGGTACAACCTTCTTTTGGTACTAGATTGAAGGTCAGCGTTGTAGAAAACAAGCAGCTCTTTCTTTTGTCCCTCCAAAGGAGACCAGGCAGAAGAGCTAACTGGGGGTATAAGGAAGAATGCACGTCACGGCTCTCCACGTGTGTACCATTCACTCATAGTCTCTTCAAAGCTTTCATGTTTTCACCCATCCTGACACTAACAAGGACACACTGCAGACAGCATCATCAATTTGATGTGTCTATTCCCTCATAAAATGGTCAGTGTTTCCATTTCCATGGCCAATTCTCTAGTCTGAAATGTTCTTCCCAATATAGTGAACAGGAGAAAACCTGCAGGCTGCTGGGCTTGGAGGTGGTGAACTGAGAACGTGTAATTATACATTCGTAAGGGGTGGACAAATGCTGTCAGAATTCAACACTGGATAATTCCCTTCCATCTGAAACCAACACATGGGGCAGGGATGAATCAGGAACAGGAATGTTTGCCAAGATTTGTGATTGTTGAATGATTCCCTGACTATAAAACTGCTGTTGAGGAGTCAAGGTTTGGGGAAAGGGGAGCCAGTGGGGGTTAGGTGACCTGCTGAGGCAAAGAAACAAATGAAACTGGCTCCATTAGAATAAAGCAATAAAACGCAAAGCTATACTGATGTAGGTCAAAATAAATTCAAAGAGAAACAAAATACAAGAAGTTGATGAAATCAAAACATGTCATTTCTGGAGATTCCCCTGGAAGTAAAACTCTCGCTATCATCCTGTTCCCACAGCATCTCAGTCAAACACAGCTGCAAGATGGATTCACCGGTTGGATTATTTTCCTATGCCAGCTTCCCACATCCATCACCTTGTCTCAGTCACATTCACTGCCTTGCAGTTTCTCAACCTTCACATCTCACACCCTGCCACCCACAAACACCCACAAACACACAAACTTCAAAGACCTCCTTATCAGTGTGAGGGGCAGGATTCCTGTCTGCCAGTGCTCTGACTGGAACGTAACCTTGGAAAGTCTGCTGCAAGAACCAGAAGGCAAACAGAAAACAACTGCCCAGTGACACAGAATTCTGCCTCTTCTTATCAACATAACATAAATAGAACATGAATTTATCTTCTCCAAATCTAATCTCTCGCTGTCAGTTTTGGCATCAAACAGAAATTTAAATCCAAGAATCTGGCAGATTGTTATAACTGGCCAATAGGAATCAATGGACCTCCCCTCCCGTTATGACTAGACCATGGGTGAGTTTCCCCTAGTTATTGTGATTCCAAAGGATACCTCGATTGGTTAGGTTCCCAGGTGAAGAAAATGAATTGATTTCCTTTCCTAATTCACTTGGTTGGTTACAAGAAGGATCCTCTTCCTTGTGGGTACGTTCCTCCTTGATCGTATGAATTTATGTTTTAAACCAGCTCAGCCAGGCTTTCCTGATGAACAAGAGAGTAGTTTTATTAACTAGAAAACACAAGAAGAAATAATAACATAATATATCGACACACAGATTAGGATCAAGAAGTGAATCCAAAAAGAAGATGAAAATAAAGTTTTCTTGGATCAGTCTCTCTGGGTCATTGACGAAGAGTAGATAATGGAACATTGGTAATTAAGTAGTCAATTTTGGAACTCTTAGCTTTGCCGTTAATTATCATCCTTTTGTCCTGTTTACTTGACAGTGGATGGCTGGCAGCATTCAGAACTTTTATTTTATTGCAAGAATACACTTTATTCATAAAATGTTATCATTTGGTGTATACATGTGTACTAAAGTAGTCTGTACAGTCTTTGCATAAAGAGGAAAATAAACAGAATTTGGAATTCGCATTGTAATAAAACCAAAGGCGTTTAATACTCACGGAGGACACTATTTCCACGGAGGACACTATTTCCGTCTGTTTTGTAGTAAAGGGAGGCTCTGCTAACAGAAGGAACCTCCAGTCTACTTTGGCAGAAAGATGTCAGACAGGGGTCTTTCCCCACTCCCCCTTGGCAGCAGCTGCCCCAGGCTTCAGTGTGTCCCTCAGCACATAGTCCTGGTCCTCGGAATGTGCCAGTCGCCAACATTTGGTTGAGGTCACCTCTCCACACTGGAAGATTAGCAAGTTCCAGGCAGACCAAACAGCATTCTGAATGATAGAATCTTGTGCTGTTTCCTTCTGACTGGTGTGCTGGCTAGTTGGCTTTGAGCACTCAGAGTGAGAGAATCCTTTTACCAGTAATGTTGCAACGACTCGTATGTGGTTCTTTGTGAATTTGATAGCACCCTTGCACTTGAACCCAGTACACAAATCTCATTTCACCAGCACATCCTCTTCCACAAGCATGGTGTGAATCTGTGGAACTCATTGCCACAAAAGACTGTCATTGAGCGTGACAGAGATAGGTAGGCTCCTTATTAGTAAGGGGTCAAAGGTTACAAGGAGAAAGCTGAAGAATGAGACTGAGAAATACTTTTATCTTGATCAAATGGCAGAACAGTCTTGATTGGTCGAATAGCCTATTTTTGCTCCTATATCTTATGGTCTTAGTTGCACCCAGGTCAGCACGATGGCTCAGTGGTTAGTACTGCTGCCTCACAGCACCAGGGACCTGGGTTCAATTCCAGCCTCTGGGCAATTGTCTGTGTGGAGTTTGCACATTCTCCCTGTGTCTGTGTGGGTTTCCTCAGGGATAAGTGTAGGGGAATGGGTCTGGGTGGGTTGTTCTTCAGAGGGTCGGTGTGGACTTGTTGGGCCAAAGGGCCTGTTTCCATACTGGAGGGAATCTAATCTCTGTCAGGCTTGTAACAGGCTCTTTTGTATGTTCCTGGAAGGGCAAAGTACTTCTGTAAGACGTCACTTTCAGCTGAGAGGGCAGAGATAGCCAGCTCCTTGTATCTCCTCCTGTTACATCTCTCTCACGGCCCTGACAGTCTCCAAGTGTGTGATTCTACGAGTCCCACGCAGAGGCTTTACCAGACCGCATTGAATTTACATCTGTTGTCTTTTCTTATATGTGGCAGCCCTCTTTTAAGAAAACACATTTTGAAATTAAAAGTTTAAAATATCCATAATAGTTCAGTGTTCATTCTGAACCTTACCATGGCATCTTTGATATAACAGACCATACAGCAGTATATATCGAACGTATGGTTGATGTCCCAAATGATTCTGAGGAGTAATGCAGCAAAGCTGCACTGTATAGAATTCCATGGTAAGAGACATGTAAGTTGATTTTTGTTCCATCTGTCATTTAGTAACTCAATAAACAATCATTTTTCTGTCAAAGTTACATAGCAGCATGTTTGATGTCTCTCAATCAGGCTTGTGTATGGCTAATGCAGTGTGGCAATAAAGTCTCCTTTCTATATGTTTCCATGCAATTGCCATTATAATTGTCATCTCAAAGTGTGCTTCAGGCTAGCAAGAGGAAGTGCGGCCTTGGTATTCTAATCTATTGGCCATCCATATATACATCCTGGCTGAATCATGGAGAGGGAGCAGACCTGAAATTGGTTTTGCCTTTCATTCACACATCTAAGTTCAGCAGGGTCCAGTGGAGAGGACAAACCTCACTGCTCATTGCCTCTCTACCCACACCACAAAACCTTCACATTAGGTTTTCACTTTTCTCTTTAAACCAGGAACACTAAAGCCACTTACTTGTTGCAGTCACACTCCAGCTAGGATCAGAAACTAGAGTGTATCGCGTCTGCGTCCTGTTTGGTTACTTTCATGCAATGTATCGGTTTTTTGAACGTGTGTTTAGACCTTGATTACTGCCTTTTGTTTTACCTCAAAAATCAAATACAAAAGAGAATTATGGTCGACATGATTACAAAACTGTAATCTATCAAGATAACTTCATAAACCACTATATCAAAGCTCAAGTACTTTATGAATATCACCAGCACATTACCGTGAGATTATCCACTGTTAGTGTGTGATCCATGCAGCAGGAATGCCACAATCTGATTTAAAACTGCTGAGTGCATCCATAAATTCACTGTATTATACAATAACACACTAATAATAACATCTGAATATTTTAATATTTTGAAAAATTCCTGCGTTAATTCTAAAAAAAGCTAAACTTATATTAATTGAAATGTGGTACTATCCAAGAAGAAACTTCTAAAAACAATGCCTCCCGAATGTTCCACAGTCCTGCTAGTTAATGGGTAACTTGCTTTTAAGCACTTCATTGTTTCACTGTTGACTTCTTACTGACTGCTAATCAACTGCAAACATCACCAACATCAGCAAGGGCACAAACTCAGGAGAGTCAGACAGTCGGGAATTACAGAGCATAAGAGTCTCACTGACGATTCCACAGTTCCTCAAGATTCAATCGAAAGTGCCACCTATAAAAACCAAGTTGAGGAGCAGATGAATATAGTTGTCATGCAGTTTGTGAATGAATGCAAAAATATAATACAGACTGATTGACAGTGTGCTTGAGTGAGGATAAAGCTCAAACAAATGGGAACAGAGAGAGACAAAGTATGATTGATAATAAAACGCAGCAGAGGATTGCATGGTGAAAGCTGACAGTTTGTCAAAGTCGTGTCCTGTAGGATCTTTGATCCTCACCCTCCCTCTGCTGTGTCTAGGTGTCAGTTATGTTTCTAGAATGAAGAATTACCACTTCCTCAAAATAATGATTTGGAGATGCTGGTATTGGACTGGGGTGTATAAAATTAAAAATCACACAACACCAACACCAGGTTATAGTCCAACAGGTTTATTTGGAAGCACACTAGCTTTCATCAGGTGGTTGATGAAGGAGCAGTGCTCAGAAAGCTAGTGTTTCCAAATAAATCTATTGGACTATAACCTGGTGTCGTGTGATTTTTAACTTTGTAATCCTCAAAATAATTCTAATTCTATTTTAATTTTATCAGCAACATAGCCTTATGGGCAACACAATGGCTCAGTGGTTAGCACTGCTGCCTCACAGCGCCCAGGACCTGGGTTCGATTCCAACCTTGGGCACTGTCTGCGTGGAGATTGCACATTCACCCTGAATCTGTGCTGGTTTCCTCCCGTAATTCAGAGATGTGCAGGTTAGGGAGTTGGCCATGCTAAATTGCCCATGGTGCTCAGGGCTGTGCAGGCTGGGTGCATTAGTCAGGGTAAATATAGAGTAGGGAGTGCGTCTGTGTGGGTTACTCTTCGGTGTAGGATTTGTTGAGGCCAAAAGGCCTATTTCCATACTATTCTATTCTATTCTATGTCCACATTCCTCCAACAGCTCTTTTATCCTTCTGTGGGGTATGGATGTCACTGGAAAGGCCTGAACTTGCCAGCCTTATCCACCCGAGAACTGATTGTCTCTCTAGACCAGGTCAGAGGGTAGTTAAGAGTTAACCACACTGATGTGGGTCTGGAGTCACGTGTACGCTAGATTGGCTAAGGACAGCAGATTTCTTTCTCTAGAGGACATTAACAAACCAAATGAGATTTTATGACAATTTTGACAATGGATATAAGGTGACTATTGAACCAGCTTTTTAATGAATTCAAATTTCTCAATTGTGGAATCCAAGCCCATGTCTCTAGAACAGCCTGGGTTTTGGAATGATTTGTCTAGTGATATTATATGTATATGGTCAGTGCTAGCTAAATCTGTTGAAATTATGTTGAAAACGTTTTAATGAAAATTATCTAAAGTGGGTCTTAAAGATTTCAAGTAATGGGGCTGTTCTATTTCTTTTGGCAGTTTGCTCCATTGTGTTCTTGAGTAGGATTATTAATCCATTGTTATGGACTAGGTCAGACTACTCGAACATTCTTAAGCAGGCAGCCCAGACCATAACTTTGCAACTTGTTTTGGTAAGTGTACTGCAAAAATTACTCTGAATACATTAGCGAGGTTAACTACCAGGTTTAAAACAGACAAAAAATTATTCACAAAATTGTACAATGAAATTCAAAGAACAGAATAATGAACCCTACGGAACTCAGTCTATCCAAACTAGACTTCAGTATGCTGTTCCAAACATACACAACCGTCCCAATAAGCAAACCCCCTTTAAAACACAGTCCAAAAAAAGGGTCAGATGCTTACAGGTTGAAGTTAGATGGGCAGAAGAGAGAGTTTCCACACAGTTCACTGTTGAATTCCCAACCAGTTCTGGACTGAACTAAACTGCTCAGCGAGAGAGCTGACCACTCCCCTTTCATTCTACAGATCACTTCTAAAACATGGCCACTTTGGCCTGAAGTCTCATCTGTTTACATAAAAGCCTCCCAGAATCCTTTACATCTCTGTACCAAACCAGACGGATCAGAGCCCGGCCTGATTCATTACCCCTCTGAAAAATATCAAGGACAGAGTCTCCTTGAGCCAAGGAACAGCTTTTAGAAACAAAAAGGACCAGCGTTGTGACAACATCTTGGACACAAGGTGGTCTTTGTGGTTTGTTTAGATGGCTACTTCATGTTGTGTCATTGCCAGAGGGCACCAGGTACTTGTTTTTACCTATTCCAACCAGTCCAGCATAGAACATCATCATTCAGGATTAGTGGTACTGGAAAAGCACAGCAGTTCAGGCAGCATCTGAGGAGCAGGAAAATCGATGTTTCGGGCAAAAGCCCTTCATCAAGAATAAAGGCAGAGAGCCTGAAGGGTGGAGAGATAAGTTAGAGGAGGGTGGGGGTGGGGAGAAAGTAGCATAGAGTACAATAGGTGAGTAGGGGAGGGGATGAAGGTGATAGATTAGGGAAGAGGGTGGAGTGGATAGGTGGAAAAGTCATGGGACAGTAGGACAAGTCATGGGGACAGTGCTGAGCTGGAAGTTTGGAACTAGGGTGAGGTGGGGGAAGGGGAAATGAGGAAACTGTTGAAATCCACATTGATGCCCTGGGGTTGAAGTGTTTCGAGGCAGAAGATGAGGTGTTCTTCCTCCAGGCGTCTGGTGGTGAGGGAACGGCGGTGAAGGAGGCCCAGAACCTCCGTGTCCTCGGCAGAGTGGGAGGGGGAGTTGAAATGTTGGGCCACGGGGCGGTGTGGTTGATTGGTGCGGGTGTCCCAGAGATGTTCCCTAAAGCGCTCTGCTAGGAGGCATCCAGTCTCCCCAATGTAGAGGAGACCGCATCGGGAGCAATGGATACAATAACTGATATTAGTGGATGTGCAGGTAAAACCTTGATGGATGTGGAAGGCTCCTTTAGGGCCTTGGATAGAGGTGAGGGAGGAGGTGTGGGCACAAGTTTTGCAATTCCTGCAGTGGCAGGGGAAGGTACCAGGATGGGAGGGTGAGTTGTAGGGGGGCATGGACCTGACCAGATAGTCACGGAGGGAATGGTCTTTGCGGAAGGTGGAAAGGGGTGGGGAGGGAAATATATCCCTGGTGGTGGGGTCTTTTTGGAGGTGGTGGAAATGTCAGCGGATGATTTGGTTTATGCGAAGGTTGGTAGGGTGGAAGGTGAGCACCGGGGCGTTCTGTCCTTGTTACGGTTGGAGGGGTGGGGTCTGAGGGCGGAGGTGCGGGATGTGGACGAGATGCGTTGGAAGGCATCTATAACCACATGGGAATGGAAATTGCGGTCTCTAAAGAAGGAGGCCATCTGGTGTGTTCTATGGTGGAACTGGTCCTCCTGGGAGCAGATACGGCAGAGGAATTGGGAATACAGGATGGCATTTTTGCAAGGGGTAGGATGGGAAGAGTTGGAATCCAGGTAGCTGTGGGAGTTGGTGGGTTTGTAAAAATTGTCAGTGTCAAGTTGGTCATCATTAATGGAGATGGAGAGGTCTAGGAAGGGGAGGGAGGTGTCAGAGATGGTCCAGGTAAATTTAAGGTCAGGGTGGAACGTGTTGGTGAAGTTGATGAATTGCTCAACCTCCTCGCGGGAGCACGAGGTGGCGCCAATGCAGTCATCAATGTAGCGGAGGAAGAGGTGGGGAGTGGTGCCGGTGTAATTACAGAAGATCGACTGTTCTCCGTAGCCAACAAAGAGACAGGCATGGCTGGGGCCCATACGTGTGCCCATGGCTACCCCTTTGGTCTGGAGGAAGTGGGAGGATTCAAAGGAGAAATTGTTAAGGGTGAGGACCAGTTTGATTAAGTTTTTTGAGGAAGTAACAAAGAGGATTGATGAGGGCAGAGCAGTAGATGTGATCTATATGGACTTCAGTAAAGCGTTCGACAAGGTTCCCCATGGGACACTGATTAGCAAGGATAGATCTCATGGGATATAGGGAGAACTAGCCATTTGGATACAGAACTGGCTCAAAGGTAGAAGACAGAAGATGGTAGTGGAGGGTTGTTTTTCAGACTGGAGGCCTGTGACCAGTGGAGTGCCACAAGGATCGGTGCTGGGCCCTCTACTTTTTGTCATTTACATAAATGATTTGGATGCGAGCATAAGAGGTACAGTTAGTAAGTTTGCAGATGACACCAAAATTGGGGGTGTACTGGACAACGAAGAGGGTTACCTCAGATTACAACAGGACCTGGACTAGATGGGCCAATGGGCTGAGAAATGGCAGATGGAGTTTAATTCAGATAAATGCGAGATGCTGCATTTTGGGAAAGCAAATCTTAGCAGGACTTATACACTTAATAGTAAGGTCCTCGGGAGTGTTGTTGAACCAAGAGACCTTGGAGTGCAGGTTCATAGCTCCTTGAAAGTGGAGTCACAGGTAGATAGGATAGTGAAGGCGGTGTTTGGTATGCTTTCCTTTATTGGTCAGAGTATTGAGTACAGGAGTTGGGAGGTCATGTTGCAGCTGTACAGGACATTGGTTAGGCCACTGTTGGAATATTGCATGCAATTCTGATCTCCTTCCTATCGGAAAGATGTTGTGAAACTTGAAAGGGTTCAGAAAAGATTTACAAGGATGTTGCCAGGGCTGGAGGATTCGAGCTGTAGGGAGAGGCTGAAGAGGCTGGGGCTGTTTTCCCTGAAGCATCAGAGGCTGAGGGGTGACCTTACAGAGGTTTACAAAATTATGAGGGGCATGGATAGGATAAATAGGCAAAGCCTTTTCCCTGGGGTATGAGAGTCCAGAACTAGAGGGCATAGGTTTAGGGTGAGAGGGGAAAGATATAAAAGAGACCTAAGGGGCAACTTTTTCACACAGAGGGTGGTACGTGTATGGAATGAGCTGCCAGAGGAAGTGGTGGAGGCTGGTACAATTGCAACATTTAAGAGACATTTGGCTGGATATATGAATAGGAAGGGTTTGGAGGGATATGGGCTGGGTGCTGGCAGGTGGGACTAGATTGGGTTGGGATATCTGGTTGGCATGGAGGGGTTGGACCGAAGGTTCTATACATTTCTATTACTCTATATGCAAAATAGTTAATATGTAATGACTGATCATTCTCCTCATTAATTTATTCTGTGAATCGTTTGCAGAGTAAATGCCAGTATAACGGCATTACCATTACTGATTTGCCCATTTGTACCATCTTTGGCATTGACATGGACCCGAAATTGCTGCAAATGTGTTGCTGGTCAAAGCACAGCAGGCCAGGCAGCATCTCAGGAATAGAGAATTCGACGTTTCGAGCATAAGCCCTTCATCAGGACCGAAACGTCGAATTCTCTATTCCTGAGATGCTGCCTGGCCTGCTGTGCTTTGACCAGCAACACATTTGCAGCTGTGATCTCCAGCATCTGCAGACCTCATTTTTTACTCATGGACCCGAAATTAAATTGATCCAGCTGTTCAAATACTACGGCTACAAAAGCAGGGCAGAGGCTAGCAATTCTGTGGCAAGTACCTCACTACCTGACTCCCCAAAGCCTGTGTACCATCTACAAGGTGCAGGTTAGGAACAAGGTGGGCTGGCCTGGATGACAGTGCCTCCAACAACACTCGAAGCTCAATATCATTCAGGGCAAAGCAGCTGATCGATTGGCAACCAATCCACCAACCTCAAACTTCACTCTCTCCACCACTGATGCACAGTTTAAACTCACCAAGGCTCCTTCAGCAGCACATTCTAATCCCATGGTCTCTACCACCTAGAAGGACAAAAGCAGCAGACACATGGGAATATCACGACCTGATAGTTCTGCTCCAAACCACACACCATCCTGACCTGGAGCTAAATTGCCATTCCCTCAACGTTGCTAGTTCAAAATCCCAGAACTCACTCTCTAACTGCACAGCGAGAGTACCTCAATGCCAAGGACTGTATTGGTTCGAGAAAGCAGCTCATTATCATGTTCTTCTGGGCAACGAGCAATGGGCAAAAAAATGCTGCCCTAGCCAACAACACTCACATGTTATGAATGGATGAAAAAAAATCATTTTCAAAATCTACTTTGTACTGTAGTTAATGAACAAACAATTGCCCACTTAGATTATGAGATGGATTCCAAGCAACACCTGCCAACTCTGAGCAGGTTTTCTCCATCCTCAAACTAGAAGAATTTGTGTGAAATTGTGTTTGTAATTGTGTTTGTAATTGCACAACTCCACTGCTCTCAGGGTAAGATACCTTCAGACCAGTAAACGCTGGGCCTGTGACTCTCAAATCCAAATGATGTTTCCCACACCAGTTCAATATTACTGCTTGCCGTTTTAATTGCCACCTGTACCTTCGTTCTGGAGGCAGGAAATGAAGTCAACAGTTGTTCTGTTTCTTCCGAATCTATCTGACTTCCAGCATCATTGCAGAGACAGAAGGTATCAATACCATAAGAAACAAGGCATGAGATTATGTAGAAAATGATTCAACAAGCTAGGCATAACGTGTCAGGTCTTGGTTAGTAAATGGGACGCGAAATGTTGTTGGTTACTGGTTTTGTGGTTAAAGTATGGCATTCGAGTTAGTCATTGATTGGTTACTAAACACCATACGTAACAAATCAGATATATATCATAAAATTATGCCACTTTATCTTTGTAATCTGCTTTACTCAACATCCAACTGACATATATTAAATATCGCTAGAGCTTTAAAACAGGAGCATTCATGTGGAAATCTATCGCTGATTATCGCTCTCCTATCGTCCACGTGCTTCTGTTTCCTGTTAGAAAGCTAATAGAAAAAGATGCCTTTTTGCCACGTCTCTGACCTCTAGTCTCAGAGTCCAAGAAAAATCAGGTCCCAGGCATTATTGGAGGTGAAAAGTTCATATCCTTTATCATACAGTGTGCAATTCATAGTCTGAGTAATGTTCTTGTTAATGAATAGTATCAAATATTTTCATCCCATTGTAGCCTCTGCCCAGGTTTCTGTTGTTAAATTCAAAACGCCATTTTGAAAACATTTATTTATCCATCCAGGGATTTACAGTAAACACACTGCAAGTTGGACATCTCACTTGAGGCACTCAGAGGCTGACTTTGTTCTTTAGGATTTTCAATCCTTTTTGTCTTTTTTTGAAGCCACTAATGGAGACATCAGACAGAGAGCCAACTCCCCAGAAATAACTTCTTTTGTTCTCTAGTGCGGACACAATAATGGGACCCACCCTGTCATCTCCATCTCAATACCCATGCAGGACCAAGCCCACAACAGCACACAGTGACAACAGTGAAAACACTGTGTGGAGACAATGACAGAGGCTGTTATTCAGCGTAGGCGGGAATGCTAAACCGAGACCAATGTAATGTATTCTATACAAAGCAAAGATATGCCATAGGCTAGGTCAAGGAGCCAAACACACCCCATCCTGGCCCTGGGCACCTGGATACTGAAGGCTCTGTCATCTTCTGGCAAGAGGCCCACTTGTAGCGTGGAGTGCCTCAGTGTCTGCTGTTTGTGTGGCCTCAGTAAAATCACCTTGACAATAGGTCAGAACTTTATCCAGGGTTCTGCCATTTAGTTTCAAATTGGGGTAATTAAACAATATTGAAGAGACTTATCGGCACTTCATCCACCTGCTCCAAAAAACGGGCATTAAAGCAGAGGTTGCCAACAATTACATATAATTCTTGAATATTTATACTTGGCAAGCACAACATCAAAATTAGCCAAATACAACACCAGCAGCAACAAACTGCCTGGGAGGGCAAGAGTGAGAGCTAATTGACCAGAAACTGTGCAAACGTCACAGCAATGTCACTTGGCCTAAGCCATTGCTTGTAATGGATATTGCTTTGCAATGCTTTCCCCTGAAAGCCCCCTCATACCTACCTCCTAGTCTTTGATTTTGAAAACAAATTCTAATTGCTTGACATCCATTTCACTTCAATGTGAAGGTCTTTATTATGTTTCATTGCATCAGGTACAATATAAGTATTAATTGGTGTGTCGCTGTATTTCACATTGATTCTAAGTTTCACATGTTTTCAGCTACAACTGGATTTTCAGGGCTGATTGTAAGCCTCATTGAGACCAGCTCACTCAACACAGTCCAGGGTGTTCTTGGTTGGAGTAACTTATTATTACCACATTCCAGATCTACAATGTTCCCTCATGGAATCATTGGGGCAGCATTTTCTTCAATGAACACTTTGTTTGTAATGTCAGCCCTAAACTGGGTGGATGGGAATTTAAAATCACCTCCGTCATTTACCTGCTCTGAGCTTAACTTGTTTATAACGAGGCAGGAGCAAGGAGGCTGTGCAGGAGCAGCCAATTGAGGCCGACGTGAGGATGTGTGTGGGGGTGGGGTGGGGGAGGGGTGTGTGTGTGTGTGTGGGGGAGGGGTGTGTGTGTGAAGGTGTGCACGTGTGTGTGTGGAGAGGTGCATGTGTTTGCGTGTGGGAGGGGTGCGTGCGTGTGTGTGGAGGGGTGCATGTGTGTGTGTGTGGGGAGGGGTGCATGTGTGGATGTTTTTGTGTGGGGAGAGGTGCGTGTGTGGATGTGTGTGTATGTGTGGAGGGGTGCATGTGTGGATGTGTGATGGGGAGGGTTGTGTGTATGGATGTGTGAGTGTGGATGTGTGTGTGTGTGGGGGGGAGAGGTGTGTGTGTGGGGGGAGGAATGCGTGTGTGTGTGTGTAGGGATGGGTGTGTGTGTGGATGTGTATGTGTGGGGAGGGGTGTGTGTATGTGTGTGGGGAGGAATGCATGTGTGTGTGTGGGGAGGCGTGTGTGGGTAGGGGTGTGTGGATGGATGTGTGTGTGGGGAAGGGCGTGTGTGTGGGTGGAGGGGTGTGTGTGTGGGGAGGGGTGTGTTGGGGGATGGGTGTGTGTGTGGTTGTGTGGGGAGGGGTGTGTGTGTGGATGGGTATGTGTGGGAAGGGGTGTGCATGAGTGTGTGTGGGGAGGGGTGTGTGTGTGGATGTGGGTGTGTGGGGAGGGGTGTGTGTGGGGAGGGGTTTGTGTGGGTAGGGGTGTGTGTGTGGATGTGTGTGTGAGGGGAGAGGTGTGTGCGCGTGTGTGAATGTGTGGGGAGGGGTGTGTGTGTGTGGGTGGAGGGCTGTGTGTGTGGGGAGGGGTGTGTGTGGGGAGGGGTGTGTGGGGGGAGGGGTGTGTGGGGGAGGGGTGTGTGCGTGTGGGTGTGTGAGGAGGGGTGCGTGTGCGTGTGTGTGTGTGGAGGCGTGCGTGTGTGTGGGGGGAGAGGGGTGTGTGTGGATGTGTGTGTGGGGAGGGGTGTGTATGGATGTGTGTGTGGGGAGGGGTGTGTGTGTGGGGAGGGGTGCGGTGTGTGTGTGTGTGGGTGTGTGTGTGGGGAGGGGTGCGGTGTGTGTGTGTGTGGGGAGGTGTGTGTGTGGGGATGGGTGTGTGTGTGTGGATCTGTGTGTGGGGAAGGGTGTGTGTGTGTACGTATGTGTGTGTGTGTATGTGTGTGTGTGTGGGTGTGTGTGCATGTGTGAGTCTGTGTGGAGGGGTGTGTGTGTGGGTGGAGGGGTGTGTGAGGGGAGGGGTGTGTGGGGGCAGGGGTTTGTGTAGGGAGGGGTGAGTGGGGGGAGGAGTGTGTATGTGTGTGTGGGTGTGTGGGGCGGGGTGTGTGTGTGGATGTGTGTGTGTTGGGAGGGGTGTGTGTGCGTGTGTGAGCGTGTGGGAAGGGGTGTGTGTGTGGGAAGTGGTGTGTGTCTGGGGAGGGGTGTGTGAGTGGGGAGGCGTGCGTGTGTCTGTGTGGAGGGGTGTATGTGTGTGTATGGAGGGATGCGTGTGTTTGTGTGTGGGGAGGGGTGCTTGTGTGTGTGTGTAGGGTGCGTGTGTGAATGTGTGTGTGTAGGGAGGGGTGCGTGTGTGGATGGGTGTGTGTGTGTGGGGAGAGGTGCATGTGTGGATGTGTGTATGTGGAGGGTTGTGTGTGTGGATGTGTATGGGGGAGGGGTGTGTGTGTGGATGTGTATGTGTGGGGAGAGGTGTGTGTATGTGTGTGGGGAGGGGTGTGTGTGGGGAAGGGTGTGTGGGGGAGGGGTGTGTGTGTGGATGTGTGTGTGTGGGGAGCGGTGTGTGTGTGGATGTGTGTGTGTGTGGGGAGGGATGTGTGCGTGTGGGTGTATGGGGAGGGGTGTGTGGGTGGATGTGTGTGTGGGAAGGGGTGTGTGTGGGGAGGGTGCGTGTGTGTGTGTGGAGGGGTGCATGTGTGTGGAGGGGTGCGTGTGTTTGTGTGTGGGGAGGAGTGCGTGTGTGTGTGTATGTGTGTGGAGGATTGCATGTGTGTTTGTGGAGGGGTGCGTGTGTGGATGTGTGTGTGTGGAGGGTTGCGTGGGTATGTGTGTGAGGAGGGGTGCGTGTGTGTGGGAGGGGGGTGTGTGTGTGCGTGTGTGAGTGTGTGGGGAGGGGTATGTGTGTGGGTGGAGGGGTGTGTGTGTGGGGAGGGGTGTGTGTGGGGAGGGTTGTGTGTGGGGAGGTGTGTGGGGGGAGGGGTGTGTGTGGGGAGGTGTGTGCGTCTGTGTGTGTGGGGAGGAGTGTTTGTGGATGTGTGTGTGTGGCGAGGGGTGTGTGTGCGTGTGTGAGTGTGTAGGGAGGAGTGCGTGTGTGGGTGGAGGGGTGCGTGTGTGGGGAGGGGTGTGTGTGGGGAGGGTGTGTGTGGGGAGGGGTGTGTGTGGCAGGGGTGTATGTGTGTGTGTGGGGAGGGTGTGTGTGTGTGTGGATGTGTGTGTGTGGGGAGGGGTGTGTGTGTGGATGTGCATGTGGGGAGGGGTGTGGTGTGTGTGGGGGGAGGGGTGTGTTTGGATCTTTGTGTGGGGAGTGGTGTGTGTGGGGAGGGGTTTGTGTGGGTAGGTGTGTGTGTGTGTGTGTGGATGTGTGTGTGTGTGAGGGGTAAGGGTGTGTGTGTGTGTGTGGATGTGTTTGGGGGGAGGGGTGTGTGTGTGGGTGGAGGGGTGTGTGTGTGGGGAGGGGTGTGTGTGGGGAGAGGTGTGTGGGGGGAGAGGGGTGTGGGGGGAGGGGGGTGTGTGTGTGGAGGGGTGTGTGTGTGGGGAGGGGTGTGTGTGGGGAGAGGTGTGTGGGGGGAGAGGTGTGTGGGTGGAGGGGTGTGTGTGTGGGGAGGGGTGTGTGTGGGGAGAGGTGTGTGTGGGGAGGGGTGTGTGGGGGGAGGGGTGTGTGTGGGGAGGGGTGTGTGGGGGGAGAGGTGTGTGGGTGTGGATGTGTGTGTGTTGGGAGGGGTGTGCATGTGTGTGTGGGGAGTGGTATGCGCGTGTGTGAGTGTGTGGGGAGGGGTGTGTGTTGGGGGGAGAGGTGTGTGTGGATGTGTGTGTCTATGGGAAGGGGTGTGTGTGTGGGTGTGTGTGTGGGAAGCGGTGTGTGTGTCGATGTGGGTGTGTGGGGAGGGGTGTGTGTGGGTGGAGGAGTTTGTGTGTGGGGAGGGGTGTGTTGGGGAAGGGGTGTGTGTGTGGGGAGGGGTGTGTGTGGGGAGGGGTGTGTGTGGGGACAGGTGTGTGGAGGGAGGGGAGTGTGTGTGTGGGGAGTGGTGTGTGCATGTGTGAGTGTGTGGGGAGGGGTGTATGTGTGGGGGGAGGGGTGTGTGTGGATGTGTGTGTCTGCCGGAAGGTGTGTGTGTGGGTGTGTGTGTGGGAAGTGGTGTGTGTGGGGAGGGGTGTGTGTGTGTGGGGAGGGGTGAGTGTGTGTGTGGGGAGGGGTGCGTGTGTGTGTGGAGAGGTGCATGTGTGTGTGTGTGGAGGGGTGCGTGTGTTTGTGTGTGGGGAGGGGTGAATGTGTGCGGTGGGGTGCGTGTGTGGATGTGTGTGTGGAGGGTGCGTGTGTGATGTGTGTGTGGGGAGAGGTGCATGTGTGAGTGTGTGTGTGTGGAGGGGTGTGTGTGTGGATCTGTATGTGGTTAGGGGTGTGTGTGCGCATGTGTGAGTAAGTGGGGAGAGGTGTGTGTGGGTGGAGGGGTGTGTGTGTGGGGAGGGGTGTGTGGGGGTGTGTGTGTGCGTGTGTGTGTGTGTGGGTGTGTGGGGAGGGGTGTGCATGTGTGTGTGTGGGGGAGTGTGTGTGTGGATGTGTGTGTCTGTGGGAAGGGGTGTGTGTGTGGGTGTGTGTGTGGGAAGTGGTGAGTGTGTGTGGGGAGGGGTGTGTGTGTGTGTGTGTGTGAGTGTGTAGGGAGGGGTGTGTGTGGGGAGGGTGTGTGTGGAGAGGGTGTGCGGGGGAGGGGTGTATGTGTGTGTGTGTGTGTGTGGGGAGGGGTGTGTGTGTGGATGTGTGTGTGTGGTGAGGGGTGTGTGTGTGGATGTGTGTGTGGGGAGGGGTGTGGTGTGTGTGGGGAGGGGCATGTGTGTGGATGTGTGTATAGGGAGTGGTGTGTGTGGGGAGGGGTTTGTGTGGGTAGGTGTGTGTGTGTGGATGTGTGTGTGTTTGAGGGGTAAGGGTGTGTGTGTGTGTGTGGAAGGGTGTGTGTGTGGATATGTGTGTGGGGAGGGGTGTGTGTGTGCGTGTGTGAGTGTGTGGGGAGGGGTGTGTGTGTGGGTGGAGGGGTGTGGGTGTGTGGAGAGGGGTGTATGTGTGGACGTGTGTGTGTGGGGAGGAGTGTGTGTGGGGGGGAGGGGTGTGTGGATGTGTGTGTCTGTGGGAAGGGGTGTGTGTGTGTGTGTGTGTGGGAAGTGGTGTGTGTGTGGGGAGGGGTGTGTGTGTGTGGGGAGGGGTGTGTGTGGGTGGAGGGGTGTGTGGGGAGAGTTGTGTGTGTGGATGTGTGTGTAAGGTAGGGGTGTGCATGGGTGTGTGGGGAGTGGTTTGTGTGTGGATGTGTGTGTGTGGGGAGGAGTGTGTGTGCGTGTGTGAGTGTGTGGGGAGGGGTGTGTGTGTATGAGTGTGTGGCGAGGGGTGTGTGTATGGGTGGAGGGGTGTGTGTGTGGGGAGGGGTGTGTGTGTGTGGGGAGGGATGTGTGTGGGGAGGGGTGTGTGTGGGTGTGTGGGTGTGTGGGGAGGGGTGTGTGTGGGGAGGGGAGTGTGTGTGGGGGGAGTGGTGTGTGTGGGGAGGGGTGTGCGTGGGGAGGGGTGTGTGGAGGGAGGGGAGTGTGTGTGGGGGGAGTGGTGTGTGCGTGTGTGAGATGTGTGCGGAGGGGTGTGTGTGTTTGTGTGTGGGGAGGGTTGCATGTGTGTGGTGGGGTGCGTGTGTGGATGTGTGTGTGTAGGGAGGGGGGCGTGTGTGGATGTGTGTGTGGGGGGAGGGGTGCGTGTGTGAATGTGTGTGTGTGTGGGGAGAGGTGCATGTGTGAGTGTGTGTGTGTGGAGGGGTGTGTGTGTGGATCTGTATGTGGTTAGGGGTGTGTGTGCGCATGTGTGAGTAAGTGGGGAGAGGTGTGTGTGGGTGGAGGGGTGTGTGTGTGGGGAGGGGTGTGTGGGGGTGTGTGTGTGCGTGTGTGTGTGTGTGGGTGTGTGGGGAGGGGTGTGCATGTGTGTGTGTGTGTGTGGGGAGGGGTGTGTGTGTGGATGTGTGTGTGTGGTGAGGGGTGTGTGTGTGGATGTGTGTGTGGGGAGGGGTGTGGTGTGTGTGGGGAGGGGCATGTGTGTGGATGTGTGTATAGGGAGTGGTGTGTGTGGGGAGGGGTTTGTGTGGGTAGGTGTGTGTGTGTGGATGTGTGTGTGTTTGAGGGGTAAGGGTGTGTGTGTGTGTGTGGAAGGGTGTGTGTGTGGATATGTGTGTGGGGAGGGGTGTGTGTGTGCGTGTGTGAGTGTGTGGGGAGGGGTGTGTGTGTGGGTGGAGGGGTGTGGGTGTGTGGAGAGGGGTGTATGTGTGGACGTGTGTGTGTGGGGAGGAGTGTGTGTGGGGGGGAGGGGTGTGTGGATGTGTGTGTCTGTGGGAAGGGGTGTGTGTGTGTGTGTGTGTGTGGGAAGTGGTGTGTGTGTGGTGAGGGGTGTGTGTGTGGATGTGTGTGTGGGGAGGGGTGTGGTGTGTGTGGGGAGGGGCATGTGTGTGGATGTGTGTATAGGGAGTGGTGTGTGTGGGGAGGGGTTTGTGTGGGTAGGTGTGTGTGTGTGGATGTGTGTGTGTTTGAGGGGTAAGGGTGTGTGTGTGTGTGTGGAAGGGTGTGTGTGTGGATATGTGTGTGGGGAGGGGTGTGTGTGTGCGTGTGTGAGTGTGTGGGGAGGGGTGTGTGTGTGGGTGGAGGGGTGTGGGTGTGTGGAGAGGGGTGTATGTGTGGACGTGTGTGTGTGGGGAGGAGTGTGTGTGGGGGGGAGGGGTGTGTGGATGTGTGTGTCTGTGGGAAGGGGTGTGTGTGTGTGTGTGTGTGGGAAGTGGTGTGTGTGTGGGGAGGGGTGTGTGTGTGTGGGGAGGGGTGTGTGTGGGTGGAGGGGTGTGTGGGGAGAGTTGTGTGTGTGGATGTGTGTGTAAGGTAGGGGTGTGCATGGGTGTGTGGGGAGTGGTTTGTGTGTGGATGTGTGTGTGTGGGGAGGAGTGTGTGTGCGTGTGTGAGTGTGTGGGGAGGGGTGTGTGTGTATGAGTGTGTGGCGAGGGGTGTGTGTATGGGTGGAGGGGTGTGTGTGTGGGGAGGGGTGTGTGTGTGTGGGGAGGGATGTGTGTGGGGAGGGGTGTGTGTGGGTGTGTGGGTGTGTGGGGAGGGGTGTGTGTGGGGAGGGGAGTGTGTGTGGGGGGAGTGGTGTGTGTGGGGAGGGGTGTGCGTGGGGAGGGGTGTGTGGAGGGAGGGGAGTGTGTGTGGGGGAGTGGTGTGTGCGTGTGTGAGATGTGTGCGGAGGGGTGTGTGTGTTTGTGTGTGGGGAGGGTTGCATGTGTGTGGTGGGGTGCGTGTGTGGATGTGTGTGTGTAGGGAGGGGTGCGTGTGTGGGTGTGTGTGGGGGTGTGTGTGTGTGGGGAGGGGTTTGTGTGTGTAGGGGTGTGTGTGTGGATGTGTGTGTGGTTAGGGGTGTGTGTGAGCGTGTGTGAGTGAGTGGGGAGAGGTGTGTGTGTGGGTGGAGGGTTGTGTGTGGGGAGGGGTGTGTGGGGAGAGGGGTGTGTGTGTGTGGGGAGGGGTATGTGTGTGGATGTGTGTGGGGAGGGGTGTGCATGTGTGTGTTTGGGGAGGGGTGTGTGTGCGTGAGTGTGTGGGGGGGTATGTGTGTGGGGGGAGGGGTGTGTGTGGATGTGTGTGTCTGTGGGAAGGGGTGTGTGTGTGGGTGTGTGTGTGGGAAGTGGTGTGTGTGTGGGGGAAGGAGTGTGAGTGTGTGGGGAGGGGTGTGAATGTGGGTGGAGGGGTGTGTGTGGGGGGAGGGGTGTGTGTCGGGAGGGGTGTGTATGTGGGGAGGGGTGTGTGTGGGGAGGGGTGTGTTGGGGGAGGGGTGTGTGTGTGCGTGTGTGGGGAGGGGTGTGTGTGTGGATGTGTGTGTGGGGAGGGGTGTGCGTACGTGTGTGAGTGTGTGGGGAGGGGTGTGTGTGGATGTGTGTGTCTGTGGGAAGGTGTGTGTGTGGGTGTGTGTGTGTGGGAAGTGGTGTGTGTGTGTGGGGAGGGGTGTGTGTGTGGGGAAGGGTGTGTGTGCGTGCGTGAGTGTGTAGGGAGGGGTGTGTGTGTGGGGGGAAGGATGTGTTTGGATGTGTGTGTGTGGGAAGTGGTGTGTGTGGGGAGGGTTCTGTGTGTGTGTGTGGGGAGGGGTGCGTGTGTGTGTGTGTGGAGAGGTGCATGTGTGTGTGTGGAAGGGTGAGTGTGTTTGTGTGTGGGGAGGGGTGCATGTGTGCATGTGCGGAGGGGTGCATGTGTGTGTGTGTGTGTGGAGGGGTATGTGTGTTTACGTGTGGGGAGGGGTGCATGTTTGTATGTGGGGAGGGGTGCGTGTGTGTGTGGGTGTGAGTGTGTGTGGGTGTGTAGGGGTGCATGTGTGTGTGTGTGTGTGGAGGGGTGCGTGTGTGAATGTTTGTGTATGGGGAGGGGTGCGTGTGTGGATGAGTGTGTGCAGGGAGAGGTGCGTGTGTGGATGTGTGTGTGTATGTGGAGGGGTACGTGTGTTTGTGTGTGTGGAGGGGTGCATGTGTGTGTGTGGAGGGGTGCGTGTGTTTGTGTGTGGGGAGAGGTGCGTGTGTGTGTGTGTGTAGGGGTGCACGCGTGTGTGTGTGGAGGGGTGCGTGTGTGAATGTGTGTGTGGGGAGGGGTACGTGTGTGAATGAGTGTGTGTGGGGAGAGGTGCGTGTGTGGAAATGTGTGTGTGGGGAGGGGTGTGTGTATGGATGTGTGTGTGTGTGGGGAGGAATCCGTGTGTGTGTGGGGAGGGGTGTGTGTGGGGAGGGGTGTGTGTGTGGAAGTGTGGGGATGGGTGTGCTTGCGTGTGTGTGTGTGGGGAGGGATGTATGTGTGGGGAGCGGTGCGTGTGTGGATGTGTGTGTGTGGGGAGGGGTGTGTGTGGATGTGTGTTTGAGGGGAGGGGTGTGTGTGGGGAAGGGTGTGTGTATGGATGTATGTGTGGGGAGGGGTGTGTGTGTGAGTGTGTGGGGAGGGCTGTGTGTGTGGATGGAGAGGTGTGTGTGTGGGGAGGGGTGTGTGGGGGAGGGGTGTGTGTGTGTGGGGGGAGGGTTGTGTGTGGATCTGTGTGTGTGGATGTGTGTGTGTGGGGGGGGTGGGGTGTGTGTGTGGGGAGGGGTGTGTGTGGATGTGTGTGTGTGGGGAGGGGTGTGTGTGGATGTGTGTGTGTGGGTAGGGGTGTGTGTGGATGTGTGTATGGGGAGGGTTGTGTATGTGGATGTGTGTATGGGGAGCGGTGCGTGTGTGTGTGTGTGGAGGGGTGTGTGTGTGTGGATGTGTGTGTGTGGGGAGGGGTGTGTCTGTGAATGTGTGTGTGGGGGAGGGGTGTGCATGTGCGTGTGTGTGTGGATGTGTGTGTCTGGGGAGGGGTGTATGTGTGTGTGTGTGGGGAGGGGTATGTGTGGATGTGTGTGTGGGGATGGGTGTGTGTGATTAGGGGTGTGTGTGTGGGGAGGGGTGTGTGTAGATGTGTGTGTGGGGAGGAATGCGTGTGGGTGTGTGTGTGTAGGGGTGTGTGTGGAAGTGTGTGTGTGGGGAAGGGTGTGTGTGCGTGAGTGAGTGTGTGGGGAGGGGTGTGGGGGGGAGGGGTGCGTGTGTGTGGGGAGGGGTGTGTGTGGGAAGGGGTGTGTGTGGGGGAGGGGTATGTGTGTGAATGGGGATGGGTGTGTGTGTGTGGAGGGGTGTGTGCAGGGAGGAGTGTGTGTGTGGATGTGTGTGTGTGGGGAGGGGTGTGTGTGCGTGTGTGAGTGTGTGGGGAGGGGTGTGTGTGTGGGGTGAGGGGTGTGTGTGAATGTGTGTTTGTGTGGGAAGGGGTGTGAGTGTGGGAAGAGGTGCATGTGTGTGTGTGTGTGTGGAGGGGTGCGTGTGTGGATGTGTGTGTGCGGAGGGGTGCGTGTGTTTGTGTGTGGGGAGGGGTGCACGTGTGTGTGTGTGGAGGGGTGCATGTGTGTGTGTGGAGGGGTGCGTGTGTGGATGTGTGTGTGTGGAGGGGTGCGAGTGTTTGTGTGTGGGGAGGGGTGTGTGCATGTGTGAGTGTGTGGGGAGGGGTGTTTGTGAGGAGGAGGGTATGTGTGGATGTGTGTGTCTGTGGGAAGGTGTGTGTGTGGGTGTGTGTGTGGGAAATGGTGTGTGTGTGGGGAGGGGTGTGTGTGTGTGGGGAGGGGTGTGTGTGCGTACGTGAGTGTGTGGGGAGGGGTGTGTGTGTGGGAAGGTGTGTGTGTGTGTGGGTGTGTGTCTGGGAAGTGGTGTGTGTGGGGAGGGTTCTGTGTGTGTGTGGGGAGGGGTGTGTGTGTGGGGAGGGGTGCGTGTGTGTGTTTGGAGAGGTGCATGTGTGCGTGTGCGGAGGGGTGCGTGTGTGCGTGTGCGGAGGGGTGCGTGTGTGTGTGTGTGTGTGGAGGGGTGCATGTGTGTGTGTGGAGAGGTGCATGTGTGTGTGTGGAGGGGTATGTGTGTTTGTGTGTGGGGAGTGGTGCGTGTGTGGATGAGTGTGTATGGGGAGAGGTGCGTGTGTGGATGTGTGTGTGTGGGGAGGGGCGCGTGTGTGGATGAGTGTGTGTGGGGAGAAGTGCGTGTGTGGACATGTGTGTGTGGGGAGGGGTGCATGTGTGGATGTGTGTGTGGGGAGGGTTGTGTGTGTGGATGTGTGTGTGGGGAGGGGTGTGTGTGTGGATGTGTGTGTGTGTGGAGGAATCCGTGTGTGTGGGAGGAGGGGTGTGTGTGGGGAGGGGTGTGTGCGTGGAAGTGTGGGGATGGGTGTGCTTGCGTGTGTGTGTGTGCGGGGGGAGGGATGTATGTGTGGGGAGCGGTGCGTGTGTGGATGTGTGTGTGTGTGGGGGGAGGGGTGTGTGTTTGGGGGAGGGGTGTGTGTGTGGGGGGAAGGGTGTGTGTGTGGATGTGTGTGTGTGGGGAGGGGTGTGTGTGTGAGTGTGTGGGGAGGATTGTGTGTGTAGATGTGTGTGTGGGGAGGAATGCGTGTGTGTGTGGGGAGGGGTGTGTGTGGGTAGGGGTGTGTGTGGAAGTGTGTGTGTGGGGAAGGGTGTGTGTGGGGGAGGGGTGCATGTGTGCGTGTGTGTGGGGAGGGGTGTGTGTGGGGAGGGGCGTGTGTGGGGGAGGGGTATGTGTGTGTGTGGGGAAGGGTGTGTGTGGGGGAGGGGTGCATGTGTGCGTGTGTGTGGGGAGGGGTGTGTGTGGGGAGGGGCGTGTGTGGGGGAGGGGTATGTGTGTGTGTGGGGATGAGTGTGTGTGGGGAGGGGTGTGTGTGGGGAGGGGCGTGTGTGTGGAGGGGTGTGTGTGGGGAGGAGTGTGTGAGTGGAGGGGTGTGTGTGTGGGGAGGGGTGTGTGTGTGGATGTGTATGTGTGGTGAGGGGTGTGTGTGCGTGTGTGGGGAGGGGTGTGTGTGTGTGGGGTGAGGGGTGCTTGTGTGCGTGTGTGTGCGGCGGGGTGTGTGTGGGGAGGGGTGTGTGGGGGGGAGGGGTGTGTGTGTGTGGGAAGGGGTGCGTGTGTG